>NC_058130.1:273970460-273988977 GCF_016433145.1 Gracilinanus agilis | reverse complement strand
CTTTGCAGATGATATGATGGCCTACTTAAAAAATCCTAGAGAATCAACTAAGAAGCTTGTAGAAATAATCAACAACTTTAGAAAAGTTGTAGGATACAAAATAAATGGACATAAATCATCAGCATTTCTATATATTTCCAGCACATCACAGTAGCAAGAGGTAGAAAGAGAAACACCATTTAAAATCACCCTAGACAATATAAAATACTTAGGAATCTATCTACCAAAACAAACACAGGAATTATACAAAAACAACTACAAAACACTTTCCAAACAATTAAAACTAGATCTAAACAATTGGGAAAACATTGATTGCTCATGGGTAGGACGAGCTAACATAATAAAAATGAACATTCTACCCAAATTAACTTACCTATTTAGCACCATACCTATCAAAATACCAAAAACTTTTTTTACTTAATTAGAAAAAAAGTATAAGTAAGTTCATTTGGAAGAACAAATGATCAAGAATATCAAGGGAAATAATGAAAAAAAAAGTGAAGGAAGGTGGCCTAGGAGTACCAGATATTAAACTATACTATAAAGCAATAGTCATCAAAACAATATGGTACTGGCTACAAGGCAGAAGGGAGGATCAGTGAAATAGACTTGGCATAAGTGATGTCAGCAAGATAGTGTACAATAAACCCAAAGAGCCCAACTTTTGGGACAAAAATCCACTATTTGACAAAAACTGCTGGGAAATTTGGAAAATAGCATGGGAGGGATCAGGTTTAGATCAACATCTCACACCCTACACCAAGATAAATTCAGAATGAGTGAATGACTTGAATATAAAGAGGGAAACTATAAATAAATTAAGTGAACACAGAATAGTATATCTGTCAGATCTCTGGGAAAGGAAAGATTTTAAAACCAAGCAAGAGTTAGAGAAAATTACAAAATGTAAAATAAATGGTTTTCATTATATTAAATTTAAAAGCTTTTGTAAAAACAAAAACAATGCAACCAAAATCAGAAGGGAAACAACAAATTGGGAAAAAAAATCTTAATAATAAAAAACTCTGACAGCGGTCTAATAACTCAAATATACAAGGAGTTAAATCAATTGTATAAAAAATCAAGCCATTCCCCAGTCGATAAATAGGCAAGGGATGTGAATAGGCAATTTCCAGATAAAAAAATCAAAAGTATCAATAAGCTCATGGGAAAGTGTTCTAAATCTCCAAAAATTAGAGAAATGCAAATGAAAACAACTCTGAGGTATCACCTCCCACCTAGCAGATTGGCTAAAATGAGAGAAGGGGAGAGTAATGAATGTTGGAGGTAATGTGGCAAAATTGGGACATGCATTGCTGGTGGAGTTGTGAACTGATCCAACCATTCTGGCTGGCAATTTGGAACTATGCTCAAAGGGCTATAAAAGAATGCCTACCTTTTGATCCAGTCATACCATTGTTGGGGTTGTACCCCAAAGACATCATAGATAAACAGATTTGTAAGAAAATATTTATAGCCACACTTTTTGTGGTGGCAAAAAAAAATGGGAAAATGAGGGTATGCCCTTCAATTGGGGCATGGTTGAACAAATTGTGGCATATGCTGGTGATGGAATACTATTGCACACAAAGGAATGATAAGCTGGAGGAATTTCATGTGAACTGGAAAGATCTCCAGGAATTGATGCAGAGTGAAAGGAGCAGAGCCAGAAGAACATTGTACACAGAGACCAATACACTGTGGTAAAATAGAATGTAATAGACTTCTGTACTGGCAGCAATTCAATGACCCAGGGCAATTCTGAGGGATTTATGGAAAAGAATGCTACCCACATTCAGAGGAAAAACTGTAGGAGTGGAAACACAGAAGAAAAGCAACTTCTTGAACACATGGTTTGAGGCGCACATGATTGGGGATGTAGACTCTAAGGATCACACCAGTGCAACTATCAATAATATGGAAATATATCTTGATCAAAGACACATGTTAAAACCAGTGGAAATGCACATCGGCTATGGGGGGGTACCGGTCAGGGGGTGAAAGGGAAAGTAAGAGCATGAATCATGTAACCATGTTAACTTTTCTAAAAAATAAATATTATTAAATGTTAAAAAAACATTCTTTTAAAGGCCTTTGTGCATAATTCCAAATTGCCCTCCAGAATGGTTGTATTAATTCACAACTCTACCAGTATTAGTGTCCCAGTTTTGCCACATCACCTCCAATATTTATCACTTTCTTTGCTGCCATATTGGCCAGTCTGCTAGGTGTGAGGTGGTAACTCATTGTTATTTTAATTTTCATTTCTCTAATCAGGAGGGATTTAGAACACTTTTTCATGTGCTTATTGACAGTTTTTATTTATGTGAAAACTGCCTTTTCATGTCCCTTGACCATTTGTCAGCTGAGGAATGGGTCATCAAACCTTTTTTGGAAATGGACTTAAACACAGAATGATTAAATGCAATAGATTCCCAACAAATACATTTTAAAATAATGCTTTTTAAAACTGAAAATAAAAAAGATGGGGAAGAGAATCATTGCTTAACTAACGAGCTAATTGATTACCAGTTTGACTGGATTTATATCTCGCACCATTTAATCAAAAGGAAATGTATTGTTGTGTGGGAAAGATTGCTAGTTTTCAAGTCAGAAGTTCTAAGTTCAAATTCCCTATTTGAAATTTCTATAAATTAAGAAATTTATAACCTGTTTAGGCAGCAAGTTCTTCATCTATAAAAAGAGATGTTTGGATTAGTTGACCTCAATAGTCCCTTCCAAATAAATTGGACAGATGTAGATGTGTTATTGAAGTCTGAACATAAAATGGGCATCCTTGAGGTTAAGTGACTAAAGCAATTTTTTCTTCCTCTAAAAGGTCACGGGAAGGGTGGTGTCAAGATTGTGGCTTAGAAGCAGGAGAAGTAGAATCCTCAGTGAATTTTCTTCCACACCAAAAGCAAAATAAGCATTTCTAAATGGACAGAAAGCAAAACTTAGCAACAAGACAGAGCCACAGGTTTCTCCTACTCGATTCAACCTGAAAGGTATGCAGGTAAAGTTGAATTCTCAGGTATAAGGGAAAGATCCAACACCCCTCCCCCACCTACTGTGGTGGGATCCTAGGGTGATGTCAGAAACCAATATAGAGTACCTTAGTACTACCACAGGAAGCTCAGAGCTCTCTGATTGGGTGGTTGACAGGGAGGTGTCTGGCAGAAAGGAGCAAAGATGAGGACCAAGGGTAGCTTCCTTCAGCCTCCACACCTTTACCTTCACCTTCAGTCTCTGCTGGCAGCTTGGGAAGATTTGCCTCGGGGTACATTAAGTCAACAGATCATCTTGATCTGCCTAATCTAGTTAATCAGAGACAGAGAATAGAAGAAGGTCCTTTAGGACAGAAAAGCCCAAACTCACAGATACAGCAAACAGAGGAGCAAGAGGAAAACCAATAAGGAGGGGGAAAGAAGAAAAATAAAGTAAATAATGGAAAAAGAAAAAAGTAATTACAATTGAAAGTTTCTTTCAGGTAATGAACAAATAACAAATGGAATAGAGGAGAACCAAAGAATACCAAGCTCCTCAGAAACTTCAGTGAATTGTACTCAGGCTCTGGAAGAGCACAAAAAAAAAAAAACAATTAAGAGAGGTTGAAGAAAATTTAAAAAGCACTATAGTAAAAAGGGAATAATAAGAAGGGAGTGGGTGGGAAGGGGAGTAACATTAGGGAGGGGAAAGGGGATAGACTGACTAAAAGTGAAAAAGTTGGAGGGGAGGGTAAGAGGAATAAGAGAAGAGACAGAAGCAAAGGAGGAAGTCAAAATGGAGGAGAATACACAGACAGTAATTGTAATTTTGAATGTGAATGGAATGAACTCACCAATAAAAAAGAAGCAGATAGCAGAATGTATTAAAAACCAGAAAATTACCATAAGTTGTCTACAAGAAACACACTTGAGGCAGGTAGACATACACAGGGTAAAGGTAAGAGGCTGGAGTAGAATTTAGTGGGCTACAACTGAGACAAAGAAGGCAGGAATAGCAATTATGATGGCAGACAAAGCTAAAGTAAAAATAGATCTGATTAAAAGAGATAAGAAGGTTAATCAAATTCTTGATGAAAGGCAGTATAAATAAAGAAGAAATATCAGTACTCAACATATATGTACCAAATGGTATAACATCCATATTTCTAAAGGAGAAACTAAAGGAGATTAAAGAAGAAATAGATAGCAAAACCATAATAGTAGAGGGACCTCAACCTTTCCCTATTAGAACTAGATAAATTGAATTAAAAAAAATAAGAAAGAAGTAAGGGAAGTGAGTGAAATGGTAGAGATAGAAGGGTGGATCAATGGAATAGACTGGGAGTAAATGACAGTAGTAAGATAGTGTTCAATAAACCCAAAAATCCCAGCTTTTGGGACAAGAATCCACTATTTGAAAAAAAACTGCTGGGAAAAGTAGAAAACAATATGGGAGAGATTAGGTTTAGATAAACATCTCATACCCTATACCAAGACAAATTCAGAATGGGTAAATGGCTTAAATATAAAGAAGGAAATTATAAGTAAATTAGGTGAACATTGAAAAGTATATCTGTCAGATCTATGGGAAAGAAAGGAATTTAAGAACAAGCAAGAGATAGACAATATTACAAAATATCAAATGAATAATTTTGATTACATTAAATTAAAAAGGTTTTGTATAAATAAAACCAATTGCAACTGAGATTAGAAGAGAAGCAACAAATTGTACAAAAGACCAAGCCATTCCCCAACTGATAATTGGTCAAGGCACATAAGTAGGCAATTTTCAGATAAAGAAATCAAAACTATTAATAATCACAGTAAAAAGTATTCTAAATCTCTCATAATTAGAAAAATGTAAATCAAAAAAACTCTGAGGTACTACCTTACACCTAGCAGACTTGTCAATATGATAGTAAAGAAAAATAATAAATATTGGAGGAGAAGTGGCAAAAATGGGACACTAATGCTTTGCTGGTTGAGTTGTGAATTGATCCAGCCATTCTAGAGGGAATTTTGGAATTATGTCCAAAAGGTTTTTTTTTAAATGCCTGCTCTTGTTATCAAAAGTAAGTAAATAAGGTAATCTGAGTGGTTCAACGAGGCAATTTAGCCACATTGCATTACACTCTTTGATCCAGCCATACCACTGCTGGGTTTGTACACCAAAGAGATAATAGGGGTAAAAGACTTGTACAAAAATATTCATAGCTGTGCTCTTCGTGGTGGCAAAAAAAATTGAAAAATGAGGGTGTGTCCATCAGTTGGGGAATGTATGAACAAATTATAGTATCTGATGGTGATGGAATACTCTTGTGCTGAAAGGAATAATGAACTGGAGGAATTCCATGTGAACTGGCATATAAATAGAGATTTTGAACCTTGGACTTCATCCCCTAGAAGTCCCTAAGTATTTCCCAAAATTCCTTTAAATCTCTCCTGCGCCTCCATGTTTGCATGGTCATATTATTATTTTATAAATTCTGTAGCTCCTCCCTCTCATCCTCTTTTGCTCTCACGAGCAAGCTGAATAACTAGGTCTCTTACTTAATTATCATTAATAAACTTTATAAATTTATTACTTGGAATATTGGATATTAATTTTTAAATCTACATTTTGGCAACCATGAAGAGACTTCTGGGGGATGAAGTCCAAGGTTCAAAATCTCCATTTATACACTGAAAAGACCTCCAGGAATTGATGCAGACCAAAAGGCATAGAATCAGGAGAACATTGTACACAAAGACTGATACATTGTGACACAACTGAATATTTTCTACTTTTCTTTTTATTCTTTTCTACTAGCAGCAATTCAGTGAACCAGGGCAATCCAGAGAAAATTATGAGAAAGAGTGCTATCCACATCCAGAGAAAGAACTGTGTGACCAGAAACACAGAAGAAAAACATATGATTATGGTTCGATGGGGATATGATTAGGGTTTTGATGTTAAAAGATCACTGTATTGCAAATATTAATAATATGAAAATAGCTTTTGTACAAGGATGTTTGTATAACCCAGTGAAATTGCTTATCATCTCTGTGAGTGGGGAGAGAAAACGGGAGGGAAAAAACATGAATCATGTAACCTTGGAAAATTTTTCTTAATTTTTTAAAAGAAAAAAATAAAGAAAATAAAATAATATTGCATTGGAGGCATATTCAAGTCAGGCATTATGGATTTGCTTATTTTATTGTGGTATTCTAATATGAGTAAGGAAGAGGTGATGGGACTTGTGTCCTTGGCCTTTTCCAACTCCCAAACCTCACAATAGATATCAACTGTAATTGGGTGGTCAAGGTCTGAGAAAGTACTAGGTATCTGGTTGATTATCTTCCTGGTGGTGATATCTTCAAGGAGTCCTTGCTCTTGCTACATTCAGTTCTGGCTACCTGGACACTTCCTTGTGAGGATTTGGACACTTCAAACCATCACAAGGCTTTGTGTCAAGATGGCTCTTCTCATTATAGACTTGTAGTCTGCCATTTACGCTCCACTAAACTCAATTAAATTTCTGCAGAGCCATTTAGGGAATGTGGGTTAAGGACAGACCTCTTGGTAGACTCTTCTTGTGGGCTTACCTCACTACATAATTGGGAACTTGGAGGCTCTAAAACTGGACTATCAAGGCGGTTTCCTTAAGTCAATATGATCAGTAGTGAAACTTTGCTAATGTAGTTGACTGTGTGCATATTTGGGTAGTCATATTGTCATTCATTAAATATTTCAAAGACTTGAATAGATTCCCTATGTTGGATAGAATAGGGCTGTGAATAAATTCCTTCCTGGTGGCCATCTCTCCATCTTTATCTTTTCTTGCCTATAGCATCATAATGGATATTCCCCTAAAACTCACTTTTCCCCTATATGGTTTGAGCAAATCAACTTTCCAAAAGCCATGGAAAACCTGGAAGTGGAGGGAGGAATAGGGAATCCTGACCACATGGAAGAGATTGATGGTAATAAAGGAACAAGGATATAGAGAACTGGGTTGCCCATTTCAACCTTCTATATAACCTGGATAGAGGCTATTGGGTGAATAATAGGAAATATGAGATCACTGTATTCTGAATATGTGAGATTTTATTTATAGATGATAGCCAAGAGATCAGAGAATTGAGAATGGATAATAGAAAGGAGATGGAAGAAGACAGCATTTTAGCCTGAGGTACACATTGTAAGCAATGGGATTACAAACCCTTCAGCTTCCAGATGCAAATGTTTTGTAGAAGATGTGCTTTATGAGTCCTTCAGATTCCAGTTTCTGACTTTCTAATTTCTGGTTTCTGTCCAACTGATGTCATCTTCAACTAGCCTTTGTCTCTATTTTGAGTTTTTGGGTTGTTTATGATATAGTAACACCACAGCTACTCTGACTTTACCCTAGGGGTGGTGGTTGTGGTTTGGGCAGTGATTTTTTTTCTTATGAGAATACCAAATGTAATGTTACCTTTGGGTGTTTTATTTGTTTAATTTAGAACAGAGACCTGAGTCATTCATTGGGCATAAAATATGGTCTCATTCCTTATGTGGCCAAGACAGGGACAAGATCAAGAGGATACATGTCTTAAGTATTATTTGTTTTTCCCAGGCCTTGTGCCCTGAGGGGCTGATTAGATTGCTTAGTGTTAGTAATTTAAAGCACACACATAGTCTTCAATCCTGAGGATTGAGAATGAGGATAAACTAAATTCACTGAGATCTTTTAGGCAGAAATTTATGTAAATTGTTATCAAAAAGGAAGGATAGTTGTTTGGATTTAATGAACTGTTTATTCTAGTTCAGGCTGTTATCATTATTGACCTGGGTACATCCTAGTGAGCAGAAGCCTGAAGAGCTACACCTGCATATCCTTGTAGAATGTTTGTTTATATGATTTTGCTTACAGTTTGTTTATATATAGTAAAAGGATGATAATTATTATTATTATCATTATAATTATTAGTACTTGCCTCATTGACTCAATCTCTCTATATCAGGAACTTTCATTTGTGTTCATTTTGCATCTGGCCTAAGATTCATTTTTTAGAAATGAAAATTGAGAAAAGAATTCATTACTTAAATAATGAATGTGGGAAACTTGGTTGTCAATTTGAGTGACCTTTGGGTGAGGTGCAACATTACTTTTTTAGATATTTTCATTTTTCTCAAACTGTTTAGCCTCTCTAATTGTAAGAGTGAGCTCACTCAAAGATACTTTAGGTTTTGAAATACTAGGATGGTGACTGGACTACTTAGAAAGTCTTGCATTTTCGGGGCAGCTGGGTAGCTCAGTGTATTGAGAACCAAGCCTAGAGATGGGAGGTCCTAGGTTCAAATGTGACCTCAGACACTTCCCAACTCTGTGACCCTAGGCAAGTCACTTGACCCCTATTGCCTACCCTTACCACTCTTCTGCCTTGGAGCCAATACACAGTATTGGCTCCAAGATGGAAGGTAAGGGTTTAAAAAAAAATGAAAGTTTTGCATTTTGGCTTAGTTTTCTCTATGTATATTTATCACTGAATACTGAGTTTACATGGTAGAGTGGAAGGGACTTTAGAGTAGAGATAATAAGAGAACCCCAAAGCACAGATCTTTTAGACAATTGTTTTATAAGTAATGGTTACATAGATCATGACAAAGTATAGTCTAGCTTCAAGATATTAAATTCACCAGACCTATGGCATGCCTTTCAGATAAATCTAAAGTAAAGTTTAGATTTTAGGAAAAACCTAGCTGAAAGGACCCTTCTTTGTATACTAATGACACAAAGATAGTCCTATTGAAGATTAAAAAATTCTAGTTGTTATTCTGGAAATGAATGGACAGCACACCCCTTAGAAGAAAGAAAGTGTTGACTTTATTTCCCTCTCTACCCTCCATGCCCCAGTGGGATGACTTTGGCATTCTCTATGACTGAGGTAAATACTATTTCTTTTCTAAAAGACTTTGTAAAGATTAGTCTAGGCTTTGAATCATCTGAGCATGGCAGGGCCCATCATACCCCAAATAAGCAATGATAGCCCTATATTCAGAGACTAACTATAGACAGAAACTGAAAGCAGAGAAAAATTTTAAATGACATGTCCAGTGGATCTGGGACTAACAATGTCTGGTAGAAACTGTGGAACCAATGAACCAATATCTGACAGAGACTATTCAAAAACAAAAGTAAGTATGTGGCATAAACAATATGTCTGCGAGATCAAGTGGGAATAAAGTGATGATTCATGAGAATCTATGGAGTTATTCATGTAACCTCCAATCATAATCTGGATGATAGTTATTTTTCAGATACTGCTAGACTGACTTCTTTTATATTTTTTTTCATGAATTCTCTTGATATTTTTGTACTTTTGTTCTTCCAGATTAGTTTTATTATTTTTTTCAAGGTATAAAGAATAATTTTTGGCAGTTTGATTGGTATGCCAATGAATAAGTAAATTCACAAGACCTATAGCATGCCTATCAGATAAATTAACTTAGAATTATCATTTTGGCTAAATTGACATGGCTATTAATATTTCTCTAATTATTTAGATCAATCTATATTTGTGTGAAAAGTGCTTTGCAATTCTGTTCATTGAGTCTGTATGTTTGTTTTGGCAGATATACTCTCAAATATTTTATAATGTCTGCAGTTATTTTAAATGGAATTTCTCTTTCTGCTGAGTTTTGTTGATAGTATATTGAAATGCTGATGATTCTTGTAAATTTGTTTTATATCCTGAAACTGATGAAGTTGTTAATATTGTTTCAATTAGTTTTTAGTTGATTTTTTTAACCCTTAACTTCTGTGAATTGGCTCATAGGTGGAAGAGTGGCAAGGGTGGGCAATGGCAGTCAAGTGACTTGCCCAGGGTCACACAGCTGGGATTTGTCTGAGGCCAGATTTTAACCTAGGACCTCCCGCTTCTAGGCCTGACTCTCAATCCACTGAGCTACCCAGCTGCCCCCTTTTTAGTTGACTCTTGAAGGTTTTCTAATTATTTGATCATATCATCTGCAAAATGATAATTTTGATTCATAATTGCCTATTTGAATTCTTTTAATTTCCTTTCTCTTGTTGCTATACATTGCATTTCTAATACACTATTAAATAATAGTTCTAATAATGGACATCTTGCTTAACCCTGATCTTAATAGGTAGGTTTATAACTTATTTCCATTAGAGATCATGCTAACTCTGATTTTAGATAGATACTAATCATTTTAAGAAAGTGTCCATGGACTAATATGTTTTCTATTATTTTTTTTTTGGCAATGGGGGTTAAGTGACTTGCCCAGGGTCACACAGCGAGGAAGGGTCTGAGGCCAGACTTGAATCTAGGACCTCCTGTCTCTAGGCCTGGCTCTCAATCTACTGAGCCACCCAGCTGTATTTTTAATAGGAGTGCATGGTGTATTTTGTCAAAAGCACTTAATGTATCTTTTGATACAATTATATGATTTTTGTTGTTTTGTTATCAATATGGTCAATTATTTTGTTAGTTTGCCTAATATTGAACTAGTCCTGCATTCTTGGTATAAATACTACTTGATCATGGCATATAATCATTGTGATCATTACCATAATCTCCTTATTGGCATTTTATTTAATTTTTTGCATCAAAATACATTAGAGAAATTGTTCTTTTTCTCAGTTTGGTCTCTCTGGTTTAGAAATCAAAGCTATATTTGTATTGGTAAAAAGAATTTATTAGAACTCCTTCTTTGCCTAGATTTTCAAATAATTTATATAGCATTGGGATTAGCTTTTCTTTAATTGTTTGTTTCAATTAATTGTAAATTCATCTGGTATTAGGTCTTTTTTCTTAGAGGGCTCATTTGTGGTTCGCTCAATTTGTTTTTCTAAGATAGAATTATTTAAGTATTTTATGTCCTCTTCTATTAATCCTGACAGTTTATATTTTATGTAAATTTTCATCCATGCCATTTAGATTGTCAGTTTTAGTGGTGTATAATAGGCAAAATAATCCCTAATAATTCTTTAATATTATTTTCATTGGTCATTCATTTACTTTTTTCATTTTTTAGAGTATGTCACTATTTTGAGTCATTATCCATCACATTTAGGAAGATTTACAATATTCTAAGACTGCATGATCAGCACAGCACAGTCCACAAACATCTAGAGGCATTCATCATTTATAGTAAATTTTTCTTCCATTGGGAACCTGTGCTGGTTATACTCCTTGAGAGTAGTATATTCTTTGGAAAATATGTTTCTATATTGTTATTCTTTGTTTTTAATAATCATAATATAGTCAAACAAGTTGCTCTCTGTTTTTCATGAGATTCTGTATTTTTTTAATGTTTAAATAATTATAACTTTAAAGGGAGTTTTAAATATGGTATTTTCTTCCATAAATTTTAATCACACACATACAAAACCTATTTGATCCTCAAAATAGAGCCTGTTGTAGAATATTGCTTGGGAAAACCTTCCTTACAGTCCCTTTTTTTATCTTTATTAATGATGCCTTTCTGTGATGTACATTGCTCCCAAAATATTTTGTAGAAATGGATATTTCAATTGGATTTTCCTTTAATAACTTGAATATTATGACATTATCTATCTATCTATCTATATATATATGTATGTGTAAATGTGTATATACATAAATATGTATATGTAAATATGCGTATATCATTGATAGTTTATTAATGTTGCCTTTAAATATGATGTGTATTCTTTGTTTCTTTGTAACTTTTTTAAAAATAAAACTATTGTCTTCTGTCATGTTGTCTACTCCTGTTTTTTAAAAAAATCATCTAAAGCTGAGCCTAGAATAAGATCTGAGCTCAAATCTGGCCTCAGATATGTACTAAATCTGTGACCTTGGACAATTCATTTAACCTAAAACTTCCTTAACTTAAAACTTCCTTAAAACTTAATCCACAATTTACTCCAATATCACTGGCAAGAAAACCCCATGGACCTTATGATATGCAGGGTCATGAAGAGTCAAACACAACTAAATAATTGAACAAAGCATAATGAAAGTTTTTCTCTAGCTTCTCAATTTGATTCAGTGTGAATTTTACATTGTTACTATATTTTTTGTAAACAACATATTGTATTCAGCTTTCTTATCCATTCAACTAGTTCAATTTCCCCCTAATATCCTCTCTCTCTCTCTCTCGTATACGTACATTGAAATATGTTTCTAAATGATACTTGATGGTATAGGGCAGTGATGGTCAAACTTTTTAAAGAGGGGGCCAAAGGAAAGGAAATGCTCATCTGTCAGTCTGTTTCTAAGGCAACTCTTTTGAAGTTTCATTGTGTTGTATCCTACTCATTGTATTTATCAGATTAAAAATAACGTCTCTGGGAGGGATAGAACATTTCAGGGGGCACATTTGGCCCGAAGGCCATAGTTTGCTCATCATTGGTATAAGGGATTTCAGATAATTAAGGAATGATTGTTAGGACCAGTAATCAAAAGTATCTCAGGTTTTGGGAAGATCAACAGGATAAATCTTACAGAATACCCAAATGATATAAAAAAGGTTTTATTCACGGGAAGGGAAGAAAGAGAAGGGAATTGGGATGATCTAACTAAAGACTATAAAGAAAACTCCCACAAAATCCAGTTATTATCTTCTTAAAGTTGATATCTGCACTATCAATAACATCTCTACCTAAGAGTCCCAGTTCCTACTATACATACACCTCACTAACAAAATTCCCTCCTTTAGATGGTGAATAGAGTTGGAAAGGTTGGAAGGTAAATAGGAACAAGGACTCAAAGAGGAAGGATCTCACGTACAGATGGCTTTAGATGTCTCTAGCAAATCTGTAGGAGTAACTGTCAATCAGAAGCAACCAGACACATACAGGAACACAGGAACAAGTAGTTGTATCAGAAGGACAGACACAAGAGAGGGAGAAATAGTCAAATTCACACAGTCTACCCAAGGATTTCAGACACTCTCTCAACCTCTCCAGACTTCCAACTGCTCCCAGAAAGCAGCTCACATTGTCACTTCCCTAGAATTCTGGAATCTTCCTGCTTCTCTGCCTTTCCAGCAACTCCTGCTCCTGCTCATTTCCTTATTTCCTTATTACAATATCTATATATCTATATATCATTCACTTTCCCCTCATTCTTTCTCAAAGTAGTAGACAAATAAAAGGAATATAAGCTATACAAATAATTAATGTTTGTATTAATATAATATTTGTAATTAATACTTGTTTACTAGTAGAATCAGCCAATTGGAATGGCTGGGTGGGAGATTCTGTAGTTTCAGACCAATTGGACTATAATGGTCCTTTTTCAACTGTAGTCCCTGCTCTAGTATTACTGATTCTAGGCATCAGAACCACATAGCTGTTCTGAACTTGTTCCTTGCTCAATACATAGCTAGGGCATGTAAAACTTCAATCACTCTTTTCAGCCCCATCTACTTCCATAAAGAACATGTTTCCTCATCCAACCACTATATTTGTTACCCAGACTGGTTAATAAACAATAGAGCTACCAGATAACCTTCATTCCTGAACCATGCTTAGGGCTTTGCTCTGATTCCTTCCTACCCTGGTATTTCCTGCTGTGGTTCATAACTTCAACCTTCTTTCAGTCCCTGGGCTCTGAGATGCTCCACAAAGTAGGATCCTATTCAGACCCTATATCAAGTGTTTACAAACTTTCCTTGATTCTTTTTTCAAATTCTCCTGTCAGGATTTAGTCTGATATGTTCGCTAGATATTTGTGGAGAAGATATAATGAAGGAGCTCCACTGAACTTTTTCTTGCTGTTCAGTCATCTTGACTACAATTTTTTAAATGATAACAGAAGTCAGATGAAGAATTATTGATGGTTTCCTTTAACACATTCTACATCCCTTCATATTGAGTTTCTTCCATAGACACTATACCTTTTGGTATCAGAGAATCTGTGCTGGCATTATTCTCAATTATCCTCAATCCTCCTGAAAGTTTTTGCATAGTTTGCATGGATTGTCAAGATGGTCAGATAACAAGCCCTAGCTCACTATCTACAGTACTGTACTAGAGCCTTGGATAGAGTAAAATTAATCTCAGTCAATTCTCAAGCCCATATGTGATGGTTTTGGACAGACTAGGGTAACTGGTATCCACCCACCCACAACATATGCTTTTGAAATTCTAAAAATAATGGAAGCATCTCAGAAAAGATTTTCCTCATCTATGCAGTAGGACTAAGTCATACAAAGACTACAGAACTATATGTACCAGCAACGTTTTCTATAAAATGACAGGAATATAATTATGACTTTGTATTCACTGTCAAATGTAGCAGTATATATACTACATATTTTGGTTTTTTACTATTATTTCACTTTTCTATAAACAGGTATTTCTTTTCTTTTCTATCTGCTTTGCAACAAATTTAAAAAGAAAGACAAAATCCTTGTGACAAATGCAAAAAATAAAAAATAAATTCTTCTAACGACCATATCCAAAAATATATGTCTCATTCTTTATCTTTAGGTCACCATTTCTCTTAGGAAAACACATCCTTAGCATAACTATTGTGGAAAGGACCCATAAAAAAAATTGGTGGTGGGCTGTCAACAAGTATTTGTTAAGCATGTAAATGCTAGGGATTGTGTTAAATTCTAAGTTTAAGCAAGATATATATTCCTTGCCTTCACGAAGTTTTCATTCTAATTGGGACAACAACACATAAATGAGGAATTGAAAGGCGATGAAAGGAAGTGAGAAGGTAGAAACATAAGGGCATAGAAGAGAAAGTCCAATGAATCAGAATCATAACTGAGAGGGAAATGAAAAATGACTGACCTGATGCCATCCCTAAAATTTTAGGGCCTGGAAAAAACTGATGAATAGAAACATCCCTCCACTAACTTTACAGAAGAAAGTTCCAGGGTGAAAAGGCAAATGAATCATGGTGGTGAAGTCTGTGGAGATTCAGAAACACAGCTGGGCTATTAAGACATAGATCATTTCTTAGGAGTATGGAGCAGCCCCTATCCCCGATTCCATTTCCATTTCCCAGTGCCAGTGGGTGGCTTGAAGATTTTTTTAAAACTGCCCTCTACTCAGGACCATGATGGCAAATGATTAACAAATAGCTCTTCCTTACATCTATATCAGTGATTCCCAAAGTGGGCACTACTGCCCCCTGGTGGGTGCTGCAGCGATCCAGGGAAGCGGTGATGGTCACAGGTGCATTTATCTTTCCTATTAATTGCTATTAAAGTAAAAAAAAAAATAATTTCCAGGGGGCTAAGTAATATTTTTTCTGGAAAGGGGGTGGCAGGCCAAAAAAGTTTGGGAACCACTGCAGTTAACAAAACAATAAATCAAGTCCTGATTTGCAGTATTTGCTGGTTTCCAAAATGTAAATTTCCAATCTGAACTTTAATAATTTTCTTGAGGACCAGTATGGACTAGCTTCAGCACATTCTTGTTTCTACTCCTCCCCTCTTTAGAATGAATATGCCAAATTAGTATACAAGGGTACCAAAATACTAATTGACTTATTAGCTATTCTCTCTTCCTATTTTATTTCTGAAATAGAAAGCCTCAGTTTCTAGTCCAAAATTTCTGTCCCTCTGGAAGGAGTACCTCTGATCAACAGCCCAGCTTCTAACATGCTTGGCTCAAGTTCTTTAATGAAATTTGTCTGATCCTGGTGAGTCTTTGATAATTTGGATTCACATATGATTATGTCCCTTCAGAGAGTGCCTTATTTCATTATTGCCTCTTAATCTACTCATATGCTCTGCTGTATCACTATGATCTGCCACAAAAGTTCCAGGTAGTTTATGGAGTTATGTCCCTGAGCTATTCTTGTAAGAGCCAATGAAAAAATGGAAAATTCATTGTCTTTAATCCTTGAGATCCCTGTGTCATGCACTTTACCACCACAAAACCTTTAATGTTTGTTTGTTTGTTTTCCCTTAGATGTCTCTCCAGTCTTAGCTCCAGTCTTTCCTCTAGGTAAGTAATTAGCAGTGCCACATAATTAATTGTCCACTTCATTCTCAGTATTAACAAACTGCCTATCCTACATCAGCATATATTGTTTTTGTATGTAATTGGAGAAAACATAAAATGTTATTAAAAAGAAAGAAAAGTTAATGCCTGAATATTATCCTTGAAAATGGGGAGGCATTTGAACAGATAGATGGGGAAAGCGGGTAGAGAAGATCACTCCAGGAATAAAGAACTAGGTGAGCAAGGACACAAAGAAGGAAGAATATAGAATGAGAGAGTGAACTGATGAGTTTGACTACAATGCAAAGATAATAAAGAAGAATAGTGTGAGTTAATAATAGAAAGGTAGTTTGAAGCTAGATTATACAAGATCCTGAATACTGAAAGAGGAAAACAATGATTGCTGTCCAGGAAGTTTGTTTGCTTTTTAATCATATTTCCATGGAAATCTAGATTCAAATTGGAAAAAAAAAATAGATTTAATGCCTTTTCCCCCCATTAACTTGCCTGGTCTGGGATTAAGGGTTAAAAAAAGAAGAAATCTGGGATACCAGAATAAATAAAATAATTATGACGATGCTTTCCCCCATTAACACTGTGTTTTTTTTTTTAGATTTTAATTATTTTATTTTTTTAGAAAAATTTTCCATGGTTATATGATTCATGTTCTTACTTTCCCCTTCGCCCCCTCAAACACCTCCTCCCATAGTCAATGAGCATTTACACTGGTTTTAACATGTGTCATCAATCAAGACTTATTTACATATTATTGATAGTTACGTCCCCAATCATGTCCGCATCAACCCATTTGTTCAATCAGTGGTTTTACTTCTGTGTTCCCACTTCAGCAGTTCTTTCTCTGAATGTGGGTAGAGTTCTTTTCCATAAATCCCTCAGAATTGTCCTGGGTCATTGCATTGCTGCTAGTACAGAAGTCCATTACATTCTATTTTACCACAGTGTATCAGTCTCTGTGTACAATGTTCTTTTGGCTCTACTCCCTTCACTCTGCATCAATTCCTAGAGCTCTTTCCAGTTCACATGGAATTCCTCCAGTTTATTATTCCTTTAAGCACAGTAGTATTCCATCACCAGCATATACCACAATTTGTTCAGCCAGTCCCTAATTGAAGAGCATATCCTCTTTTTCCAGTTTTTTTGCTACCACAAAAAGTGCGGCTATAAATATTTTTGTACAAGTCTTTTTATCTATGAACTCTTCAGGGTACAAAACAAGCAATGCTATGACTGGATCAAAGGGCAGGCATTCTTTTAGCTCTCTTTGGGCATAATTCCAAATTGCCATCCAGAATGGTTGGATCAGTTCACAACTCCACTAGCAATGCACATATGTCACAGTTTTGCCACATCCCTTTCAACATTCATTACTCTCCCCTTCTATCATTTTAGCCAATCTGCTAGGTGTGAGGTGATACCTCAGAGTTGTTTTCATTTGCATTTCTCTAATTATTAGAGATTTAGAACACCTTCTCATGAACTTATTGATAGTTTTGATTTCTTTTTCTGAAAATTGCCTATTCCTGTCCCTTGCCCATTTATCAATTGGGGAATGTCTTGATTTTTTATACAATTGATTTAGTTCCTTTTACGTTTGAGTAATTAGACCTCTGTCAGAATTTTTGTTAAAAGGATTTTTCCAAGTTTGTTGTTTCCCTTCTGATTTTGGTTGCATTGTTTTTGTTTGTACAAAACTTTTTAATTTAATATGATCAAAATTATTTATTTTGAATTTTGTAATTTTTTTCTCTTGCTTGGTTTTAAAATCTTTCCTTTCCTAGAGATCTGACAAGTACACTATTTTGTGTTTACCTAATTTACTTATAGTTTCTTTCTTTATATTCAAGTCATTCACCCACTCTGAATTTATATTGGTGCAGGGTGTGAGATATTGATCTAAACCTAATTTCTTGCATATTGTTTTCTAATTTTCCCAGCAGTTTTTGTTGAATAGTGTAATTTTGTCCCCAAAGTTGGGCTCTTTGGGTTTATCATACACTGTCTTACTGCTGTCACTTACCCAAAGTCTATTCCACTGATGCTCCCTTCTGTCTTCTTAACCAGTACCATATTGTTTTGATAACCATTGCTTTATAGTATAGTTCAATATCTGGTATGGGGGCAGCTGAGTGGCTCAATGGATTGAGAGCCAAGCCTAGAGACTGGAGGTCCTAGGTTCAAGTCCGGCCTCGGACACTTCCAGCTGTGTGACCTTGGGCAAGTCACTTGACCCCTACTGCCCACCCTTACCACTCCTGGGCTAAGAACGGTTCCTAGCCTGGATGAAAAAGGAGGAGGGTTGGGCGTGGGGCTAGCAACCCCACCCTGTAAAAACTACATCTGCTAAAGAAACTGCAACCTAAAGTAGGGGCAGCTGGGCTAGCTCAGTGGATTGAGAGCCAGGCCTAGAGATGAAAGGTCCTAGGTTCAAATCCAGGCTCAGACACTTCCCAGCTGGGTGACCCTGAGCGACCCATTGCCTACTGGTTGTGGCCCTATGCTCCTAGAATGGAGTCCCAGGATAAAAAAAAAAAAAAAATATATATATATATATATATATATATATATATA
>NC_058130.1:273941380-273970387 GCF_016433145.1 Gracilinanus agilis | reverse complement strand
ATATATATATGGTACTGCTAGGCTACCATCCTTCATATTTTTTTCATTATTTCCCTTGATATTCTTGATCTTTTGTTATTCCAAATGAAATTTGTTATAATTTTTTCTAGTTCAGTAAAGAAGTTTTTTGGTATTTTGATAGATATGGCACTAAATAGGTAAATTAATTTGGGTAGAATGGTCATTTTTATTATGTTAGCTCATCCTACCCATGAGCAATCAATGTTTTCCCAATTGTTTAGATCTAGTTTTAATTGTCTGGAAAGTGTTTTGTAGTTGTGTTTGTATAATTCCTGTGTTTGTTTTGGTAGATAGATTCATAAATATTTTATATTGGCTAGGATGATTTTAAATGGAATTTCTCTTTCCAACTCTTGCTGCTGTGATGTGTTGGAAATATATAGAAATGCTGATCATTTATGTCTAAATATTTATTTTATATCCTGCAACTGTGCTAATGTTGTTGATTATTTCTACTAGCTTTTTAGTTGATTCTCTAGGATTTTTTAAGTAGACCATCATATCATCTGCAAAGAGTGATAGCTTAGTCTCCTCATTGCCTATTTTGATACCTTCAATTTCTTTTTCTTCTCTAATTGCAACTGCTAGTGTTTCTAGGACAATGTTAAATAATAGAGGTGATAATGGGCATCCTTGTTTCACTCCTGATCTTTTTGGGAAGGCTTCTGATTTATCCCCATTGCATATGATGCTTGCTGATGGCTTTAGATATACATTGTTTATTATTTTTAGGAAAGGTCCTTCTATTCCTATACTTTCTAGTGTTTTCAATAGGAATGGATGCTGTATTTTGTCAAAGGCTTTTTCAGCATCTATTGAGATAATCATGTGATTTTTGTTTGTTAGACTGTTGATATAGTCAATTATGTGGATGGTTTTCCTAATGTTGAACCATCCTTGCATTCCTGGTATAAATTCCACTTGATCATGATGGATAACCCTCTTGATCACTTGCTGGAGTCTTTTTGCTAGCATTCTATTTAAGATTTTTGTATCTATGTTCATTAGGGAAATTGGTCTGTAGTTTTCTTTTTCTGTTTTTGATCTACCTGGCTTTGGAATCAGTACCATATTTGTGTCATAAAAGGAATTTGGTTGAACTCCTTCTTTACTTATTATATCGAATAATTTGTATAGTATTAGGATTAGTTGTTCTTTGAATTTTTGATAGAATTCACTTGTGAATCCATTAGGCCATGGTGATTTTTTTCTTAAGGAGTTCTTTGATGGCTTGTTCAATTTATTTTTCTGATATGGGATCATTTAAGTATTCTATTTTTTCTGCTGTTAATCTAGGCGGTTTATATTTTTGTAAATATTCATCCGTATCACCTAGATTGCTATATTTATTGCCATACAATTGGGCAAAATTGTTTTTAATGATTGCCTTAATTTGCTCTTCATTAGAGGTGAGGTCTCCTTTTTCATCTTTGATACTGTTGATTTCATTTTCTTCTTTCCTTTTTTTATTAGATTTACAAGTACTTTGTCTATTTTATCTCTTTTTTCAAAATACCAGCTTATAGTCTCATTTATTAATTCAATAGTTCTTTTACTTTCTATTTTATTAATTTCTCCTTTGATTTTTAGTATTTATAAGTTTGTTTTCATCTGATTATTTTTAATTTGTTCATTTTCTCGTTTTTTAAGTTGCATGCCCAATTCATTAATATCTGTCCTCCATAATTTGTTAATATATGCACTCAGTGATATAAATTTTCCCCTTAGAACTGCTTTGGCTGTATCCCATAGCTTTGGGTAAGATGTCTCATCATTGTCATTGTCTTCAATGAAATTATTAATTGTTTCTGTGATTAGTTCTTTCATTAAATTATTTTGGAAAATCATATTATTTAATTTCCAATTAGTTTTTGGTTTGCCTCTCCATGTATTCTTACTAATAACCCTTTTTATTGCATTGTGATCTGAAAAGGTTTCATTTATTATTTCTGCTTTTTTGTATTTGTTTGCCATGTTTCTATGCCCTATTACATGGTCTATCTTTGTGAATGTTCCATGTGCCGCTGAAAAGAAGGTGAATTCTTTTTTGTCCCTATTTATTTTTCTCCATATATCTATTAACTCTATTTTTTCTAGGGTTTTATTCACCTCTCTTATCTCTTTCTTATTTATTTTTTGGTTTGATTTATCTAGATTTGATAGGGGAAGGTTGAGGTCCCCCACTAGTATATTTTTGCTATCAATTTCATCCTTGAGTTCTACTTGCTTCTCCTTTAGAAATTTGGAAGCTATACTGTTTGGTGCATACATGTTGAGTACTGATATTTCTTCATTGTTTATACTGCCTTTTATTAGGATGTAGTTACCTTCCCTATCTCTTTTAATTGTATCTATTTTTACTTTGGCTCTGCCAGAGATCATGATGGCAACCCCTGCCTTCTTTTTTTCATTTGAAGTCCAATAGCATTTGCTCCATCCTTTTGTTTTTATTCTATGTATGTCTACCTGTCTCATGTGTGTTTGTTGTAGACAACATATGGTAGGATTGGGGTTTCTAATTCACTTTGCTATTTGCTTCCATTTTATGGGCAAGTTCATCCCATTCACATTCAAAGTTATAATTATCAACTGTGTATTCCCACACATTTTGATTCTCTCTCCTTATCCTGTCCTTTCTTCTTTCACTATTTTCTTCTATACCAGTGTTTTGTTTTTAATCAGTTCCCCTTATCCTCTCCCTTATTGTACTTCCTTTCTCCCTTCTCCCTTCTTATTCCCCTCTTATTCTTCTTCAGGATCTTTTTAAGCTACCCCCTCTTCCTAGTGTTAGTTCCCTCTTCACCAATCCTTTTGTTACCCTTCTACTTCTCTATAGGGCACGAATCAATGTTCTGCCCCAATGGATATGATTGTTCTTCCCTCTTTAAGTTAATTTCAATGCACTTAAGTATTAAATATTTCCTCTCACCAACCTCTTTACCCTTACAGTGTATTATTATTCTTCCCTGTTGGCCCCACATGCTTCGTTATGGAATATAAATTTACTCCTTTTTGTTTGTTTTCCTATTTTTCTTAATATTACCTTCTTTTTCCCTTCTAGTTTTATATATATATGTATCGCTTGACATTTCATCCTGTACAGTTTGTCACTGTTCCCTCTATGTAAACTTCTTCTAGTTACCCTGCTGGTAATAACAATTTTTAATATTTGCCAATATCTTCTTTTCTACTTTCTACAAATTGATTCAACTTATTGGGTCCCTTAAAGAAAAGATTTTTCCCCTCCCCCCATTCTCTTAATTATCTTATGGTGATTGTCTTGAGTTCTGGGTTTGGGCAGCAAAGTCTTTGTTTAAGTTCGTTTTTTTCTTTATGAATGTGTGTAAGTCCTCAATCTTATTGAATGACTATACTTTCCCCTTCAATAATATAGTCAGTTTTTCTGGGTAGTTGATTCTTGGTTATAGACCCAGTTCTCTTGCTTTCCGGAATATTATGTTCAATGCCTTCTGGACCTTCAATGTAGATGCAACTAGATCCTGTGTTTTCCTAACTGTGGTTCCCTGATATCTGAATGACTTCTTTTTTGCAGCTTATAATATTTTTTCCTTGGTCTGGTAGATTTTGAATTTGGCGATAATATTCCTGGAAGTTGTTGGATTTGGATTAAATGTAGGAGGTGATCTATGGATTCTTTCAATTTTCACTTTTCCCTCTTGTTCAAGAATTTCAGGGCAATTGTCTCTGATAATTTCTTGTAGCATTCTGTCTAAACTTTTTCTTTTATTATGATGTTCTGGTAAACCAATAATTCTTAAATTGTCTCTTCTAGTTCTGTTCTCCAGATCTTTGGTTGAATCAATGAGGTGTTTTATATTCTCCTCAAATTTTTCATTTTTTTAAATTTCATTTTATATATTCTTGCTGCCCTGTGAAGTCATTTGCTTCTAGTTGATGAATTCTGTTTTTTAAAGACTGAATTTCTTCCCTAGCTTTTTGGTCATCCCTCTCTTTCTGGTCTAATTTTCTTTGTAGATCATCTTTTGCCTTCTCTGCTTCATTTTCAAGCTGGCCAATTCTGGTTTTTAAGACTTTATTTTCTTGTTTTAGTTCATGTATTTCCTTTTTCAAATTGTCTTCAGCCTCTCTTGATTGTTTTTTGAGTTCCTGAACTTGAATTTTGAGTTCTTCCAAAGCCTATGTCCAATTCGCTGGAACTTCTACCTCTTCTTCTATTTCTATTTCATTTGCTCTTTTTACTTCCTTGGAAGAAGTTGTCAGTTGTCATTTCTTTTCTCTTTTTCTGTTGTTTACTCATTTTTTTCCTATTCTGTTCTGCTAGTTTGAGCAGATGTTTTTAATGATCTTTGATGAAAGAGCTTCCCCCAGCTGGCAAGGGAGTTATTTTCTCTGCACTCTGAAGACTTCTTGCCTGTACAATTGATGGGACTAATCCTGTATTGATTGGATTATTCTTATTGCTTAATCTGCCCTGAGGCTAAAACCTCAAGAGGAAGGAAAAACAAACAAACAAACAAAAAGTAGGGGGACAAGAAGGAGCATTTTTGCTGAGCTGTCCAGCAATGGGGTCCCCCTGTGCTGTTCTTGTGTTTGATCTGGTTTTCTTTCCTCTTAAAGCTCTTTGTTCTCTATCTCCCTTGAGAAACCCAAGAGGCCTGCAGTCTGATGTTTGGCTCTCTCTAAGCCACTATCTTCCTGAACGTTTTTTTGCTGTGTTTCTCTGATTTTCTCCTCCAGTCACCTCTTCAGTGTTGGTGTTCAACTCCCTGAGTCCAGCACCAACAAGGCCTGCCTGCCTTGAGATTTCCGGGACACTGGAGACTCCACACAGCATGTGGGGGAGGCAGTCCTGGGATTCCCCTTCTATACCCTCAGACCCACAGTTCAAGAATTGAAGCCTTTTTCTTGGAGTACCTCTTTAGTTGTGCTTCAGTAGGGCTCCCCCTGCTCTGTCCTGTTACTAGATTTGGTCCTCTTTCTTCTCAAAGTGCATTGTTTTCTATCTCATTGAGTAAGGGTGCGGAAGTTTTAAGATTTGCTCCTTCTAAGCCACCAACTTCCCAGAATTCCACCAATACTAACTTTTAAAAGATTCCAACTCTCTTCTTTCCAACTGGAAATACTCTGCACTCTTTAATAGATTGCTGGATTTTCATTCCAGATAAAAAATGCCATGCTGTCTATGTAGGTCACAAAGCTTAGTTTTAAGATTTGAAATCTCAGAGATTTAGTAATTCAGGATGTGTTGAAAATCTACATTCATGCTGCCCAGGTACTCATTGTCAAACCTTGCCTTCTTTCAATCTCCTACCTTGTGGGCTGAACTAATTTTCAAGGCTAATTTAAAGCCATGATATGAAACTTGCCAAAGTAAAGATAATGATCTTATTTCTTCCAATTGATTATATGATTCTCAGGCAATCAGACTGTGTCTAGCTGCCAAAGGGTGTCACTAATGAGAGTCTATTTGTCCAAGATGCATTCTAAGAAAATAGGTTCACAAGCATAATTCAGTATCCTCCTGCTTCATCATATCACTCCTTCCATAACACTTTTAATAAGATAAATATAAATTCTTTTGAGTTTCATTTTCCTTGAAATTAAAAAGTTTTAAAATGGATGAAAGATGTGATATGATTATTGCAAACAGTTAATGTTAATGTTGTAACAGTTATTATTTATTAGTTTCTATAAATTATCACCAAATATTGATGTGGTGATAAGTGCATATTTTTGGGTCAGTTCCAAACTCAAGCATTATGATTCCAAACTCAAGCACCCCCATAACTCATCAAAATATTCTAGGAATTTTAATATTTAACCCTATGACAATTAAAATAATTGAACCTATAAGCTTCATAATATGTATATATATATATATTCATGACCCAGAAGATTAAGGGCCAAAATAGACAATAAAAAGGGGGAAAGAAAAGTCCAATTATATACAAAATAATCTATATGTTTATCAACCATATGTAAGCATTTGTATGTATATATACATATATATATATGTAATTCTTTTATTGTATTGTAATGTGGATGGTTTGACTGTAGCAAAGATTAGATGAAACATTTCTAGTCATAAACCCAAAAAACCTTGCAAGTTATATTATTGTCTCAATTTGGAACACAAACACATTTTTTGATCTAAGTATTTGCAATGCATGGTTGAACTTAATCTTACGTGTTAAGAGGAAAGTAGGGTGGGGATGAAGAAAGAGTTCTGCTTTTTCCAGGAGTTGGTAAGCATCAATAATTCAAAAGGAACAAATTTGCAAGATATAACTAATTCTCCAAACCTCAATAATATAAGCGTGAATCTGTTCGTATTTGTCTAGTGTTGTTTCTGGAACAATATCATAAATATAATATTTTTCTAAAATACCTATTAGGAAAATGAGGTTAAAGGAGAAAGCATCTGTAATTTCAAGCTGTTTAACACCTAACATTAACAGTTTTGGAGGTGGTATTGTCTCTGATCTTAGAACTTAAAGTTCACATTAGATATATAATCTTGTTCTCTCACATTTTGACAAATAAGTTAACATTTTTCAGTAAATTTTTCACACCTTAGCTGTTAACCTTTTTTTTTTCAAATCTTAAAATTTTATCTAGAGGTTACTACATTCATGTATTAGAGAATTTTTTCACATTTGGGAATTTTTTTAATTGCATTTAAGTTTCCTTTAGTCAGCCCTAAAGTATACTCTTCTTCTTAGGGAATGGTACCCCAAACCTGATGTCTCTTTTTACATAGAATATCTCTATTCAAGCAAATTTTGTATGTTTGGGTTTCAGTGAGCAGAGACTGAAGTAATGAAACCTGGCCTCACATAAGATAAAAATACTGCATCAATTTTATTCTAAAAGAAATGTCAAAGTGTGTACTATATAATTCCCATTCATTCAAATATATTTTCATATTTTTGTTTAATTGTTTCAAATAACTTCTTAAAGCATTTGTAAGCTGTTTCTCATTTCATTAACAAAAAGTGAACAGTACAGGTAAAACCAGATCTTTTTAGAGACAATAATAAGCCTCAATAAGGATGTCTTGCTGGAACCATAGGGAGGCCAAGTGCAGGCTCACTCTTGTGGTGGTCTGGCTTTCATTATCCTGTCTACTTTCAGTTAGGAAGCTATAAGGGAAACATCCATGGGGATTTCACATTTGGGTTTTAGCCTTTGTGATTCTGATAAGGTTTTATAGTTGCTTGTTTCTCTTTTTTTCTTTTTTCCTTCAATATGCTACAACTTACTTTCATTGGTTTCTGATTTCATTTCTCCCCAGGAGAATGACAGGCCTATGAGAAGAACAACATTTATGCAAAAGAATTCTGAAGTGAAGCTTTCAAAGAATGAAATATGTATTCTGGTCAGTGAAAAGGAAACTGTTCAACTTCCCCAGGCACATGAATAATCCTTGTTTGTCTCATAAATAGATATAAATTTAACTCACTGGAAAAAAAGAAAATGGGGTGTAGGAATGAGGAAATATAAGTATTTGTGGGGATAAATTTCTAGGAACACTGCTGCCATCTTGCTAGAAAAGTGAAATAATTTGATTTGTGTTTTAAAACTGTTTTGATAGCCTAGAATTATCAAAATTAAGTATGGTAATAATCCAGTAATTAACAGCAATTTCTTTTATCACCACCAAAATGGCATGATACAAACAGTAGTGACCTATAATTTCCTCTTACATGAGATTTGCATATATTATCACTATATTTGTAATTACCCCAGCAGTCACCCAAAATATTGCTCACCCGTTGTTAAGAACATGTCAGTGATGCTAAACTACACCAGATCACCTAATTTTCCATATCCATTGAATTAAAGGTCAGGAGCATGATAGGATGAGTACAGTGAAAATGTAATTAGAACCATTACCTCTTTCTTGCTAACTAGCCGGTAACAGAAATATATGTATATCTGCAGGAGAAAAAGAAAACTAATTTATTTTGCCACATTACAATTAAAACAGAGGGAGTCGAAATGTTAAACCCAAGAAACAATACCTGAATTCTAATATTTTTCCATTCTTTCCTTGACCTCTGGTTATAACCTATTATCCATGTCGGGATTTCAGAGTAATAACATTTTGTCCTACTAAGATATCTTTCACCTGAAGATCTCCAAGTACTTATACTAAAAATCTTTCCCAAACCTGAAGCAGGAGGTAATTAAATGTTTTAATTAACCAATTCATTAATAAGCATTTATTGTACCCCTACTTTGTGCCAGGCAGTATACCAAGCACTTGAGCATACAAAGACAAAAGTGGAAAAACCCCTGACCTCAAGGAAACAATACTAATACTGGGAAAAATCTATAAACCCACATATAGAGCAGATAAATGGTGGCATTCAAAGGGCAGGCCCTAGTAGTTTGAGAGTAAGAGGGATAATTCCAGGATTACCTTCTGCAGAAAGTAGCTCTTGAGCTGAATCTTGAAAGTAACCAGGAATTCCAAAACATAGAAGATGCTGAAGAGAGAAAGGGGGAGAGGGGGGGGACCGGGGGAGGGAGAGATCATTCAGATATAATAAAACTGTTGCAGTGGTGGCTGAGTTGTTTTTCAGTCATGTCCAACACTACCAGACCTCATTTGTGGTTTTCTTGCTAAAATTCTGGGGTGATTTGCCATTTCCTTATCCAGCTCTTTTTACAGATGGGGAAACTGAAGCAAACAGAGTTAAGTGACTTTCCCAGGGTCTAACTGGGAATGTCTGAGACTAGATTTGAACTCAGAAAGATGAGTATTCTGGACTCCAGGTCTGGCATTTTATCTACTTTACCACCTAGCTATCTACTTATTTATATGTGAAGTCAAGAAGACCTAAGGTAAATCTAGACTCAGACATTAGCTATGTGATCCTGGGCCAGTCACCTAACTTTTTTCTGCCTCAGTTTCATCACCTATAAAATGAGGATAATAGCCATACTTTTCTCCCAGTGTTGTTATGAAGATCAAACAAAATATTTATAAAGTACTTAGCATACTACCTGGCACATAGTAGGTAATGTTGCTATTATGATTTTTGTTCTTATCACTAATGTTTATAACTTGTAATCAGTACAGATAGTCTGCATTATTTTGTTATATTGTAATGAAAGATATGAAGGGGCATGATATGTAGCTAAGTTTTCCTAGATTGCACAGTGGATAGAATGCTAGAATCAAGAACAGTTTGAGTTCTACCTCAGATACTTAATAGCTGTTTGTTACTGGGAAAGTTACTTGAGAGCTGCCTTTCTTTATTTCCCCGTCTTTAAAATAATAATAACAATAGTATTTACCTCTTAGATTTGTTATAAGCATCAGGAGGTAATATTTGCATAGTGTTTTTGCAAACCTCAAAGTACTATAAAAATGCTAGCTATTTGTTATTATCATTATTATTATTATTATTATTATCATTTATAGGCAGCTACTTGAAAAAGTACAGTGGACCTAAGTCAGGAGGTCTTTAATTCAAATCATCTCAAATACTTACTAGCAGTATGACTGGGTAAACTGCTTAACCTCAGTTTGCCTCCATTTTCTCATCTATGAAATGGAAATAATTATAATACCTTCCTTTGAGTTGTTTTATTAGGATCAAATATTGTAAAGTACTTTGCAAACTTTAAAGTGACATATAAATGCTAGCTATTATTTGTACAGCATTGTGATCAAATACAAACTGTTTCTCCTTTTTTTCCTCTCTCTTCTTTGAGGAGCAGTAGTGGAACTCTGGATTTGTAGTAAGAAAGATCTAAATTTAAATCCCTCCTCAGACACTTACTAGCACTCATCTGTAAAATGAGAGGATTGGACTGGATGACCTTTAAGATATTATTCTGCTCTAAATCCATGATCATATGATTCTATCATTCTTCTCACAGCATGATCAGTGAAGGTAGTAACTAGGATTTGAGTCTCAGCTATACTACTATCCTTACACTATTTACCTAAATGTGAGCCAATTTAGAGAAGAGAGGAGTAGCAATAAAGAGAACAGTGTAAAAATTAGTGCTTTCCTTTTAACATTTTTCTCAGTTTTGCCCTAATATCTTATCATTGACATGCTAAATTGCCACAGCTGTAGTTGTTAGTATATTTAGCCCTATTTATTAAGAATGTATATGCATTTTTTTAATTTAATAAACATAGAGGCCTCTCAAGAAATACCCCGGGGTAATCAAAAATGAACCTGCCACCAAGAGCTAGTTTGCTTTATCTGGTCATACAACTAAGGTAACAGAATAATTCCTCTCTTCTCATCTCACCTATAATATTCTACCATTTGGCAGAAAAGATGTCAAATCCAAAGTTAAGGGGTATAGCAAAAAAAGCCTGTATGTTCCTTAAGATTCTTTCTTTTCATTCTCTATCACTACCACCCTTTTATCCCCTTTGCTCAGCTACCATAAAATTATCCAATTGATTTCTATTGGATAAATGTTCATAATGTACACTAATTTCATTTAAAATATATTCTTGATGAATAGATATCCTTCTGAAGTTGATGGTAATCTTTATGTGGATAAGAACATAAAGGGAGAAATGAGAATTGGGACCCTGAATAATTTATCAGACCTATATAATATCCAAATATGTCATGTAATTTTTTAATTTTTATTTCCTCCCTCAATTTTTTATTTTAAAATCTAAAAGAACAATTTGTGTTGGAGTGAGAAACCAGTTTCTGGTGATAACTGGTTTCTGAAGAATCTTCAGCTCAATGAATACACTAGAAAAGATATGAATGCAGGACCATCCCAACTGAAGGAAAATGAAATTTGTGTGTTTTGTCTTCATCTCTACTCTTCAGATTCCTTATTTTTCACCTTACGGCCAGGGGTATTAACATCTTTGGTGTGAGGCTTTGCCAAGTCCTTTTCAGAGCTTGTCCACGTTTGGTTTCTACATTTCACCCAAGAAACTGGATCATACACAGCAGTCATACCCAAGTAAAACCATCTCAGAAGATGGGCTAAACAAGGTTGAGAGTAACTGACAGGCCTTAAATCTGTTGGTGAGAGGGGGGATGTCTACCCCAAATGTGTGAGGACTTCCCCTTGGTGGAATGGGCAGATAAGAATAATTTGTTTCAACAGCCATAAGGGTGATTGAAGAAGGTGTTGTGGAGCACCTAGAGCTTGGTCATACATGGAAGATGCTAAGGTCTCCCAAGCCATCTCCAATCATGCTGACTTTTGTCTTGCCTCTAAATTTATAGTGATGCTGGAAGAGAGAGGCTGATGGAACTTTGTGCAACTTTACCTCACTTAAATCCCTATGATAGCATTGGTTTCCTCTTCAAAAAATCCTGAGTATCCAGGGACTTCCAGTTAAGATGATGGCAGTATAAGGAGCAGCTGCTCGATCTCTCCTGACCAAAGCATACAGAACTCCTCAAGGGGAAATAAAAACGAGTCCAGAAGAACGAAGGAACCCCACAACAGGGCTCAACATTGAAGGTACGCAGAATCAGGGCATTTCCACGCTATAAAGGGGTGAAACAGCTCTCACTAAAACGCAAGAGGAAGAAGCCCCTCCCCCACCCCCCACACCACACACCTCCAACAATGCCAACGCACAACTGTGAAAACAGGACTGGGGCAACCAGATAATCACTGGCAGCCCCGGGGCTTGTACCTGTGTGCTGCAAGACGAGGGACCCCAGGTGGCTGGGGGTGCGCACAGACTTTCCCAAGGGTCCACGTGGGTGAAGGCACCGCCTGGGGCCCAGGACAAAGGCCCCTAAAACATGGCCTTTCCCAAGCACTGAAGGCATCGCCTCAGGTGCAAATAAAGATCTCCAGCCCACCGACTTTCACTACCTTCTGCAGGGGTGAAGGCAGAGCCCTAAGAGCATCTGTGCAGGCAAAGGCAGTGCCCTAGGCTTGAATAACTATCTCCAGCCCAGGCTTGGACCTCCAGTGAGGACCCTGTGCAGACCCAGCACGGCAGTGGAAGCAGCCCCAAAGACTGCTGAAGGAACCTCAGGCAGAGGGGCAGACCGGGAACTACCAGGAAGCCTGACCCCGAGGCCAAGGAGACCAGAGCCCTCCCCCCACCCCCACCCCCATCCCCGGAGCTTGCAAGGCCTTGGCAGACCCTGAGTGCAAAAACAAAGCTGAAAAGGGGCGGGGCCAACAATGGCCAGCAATAAGGAAGTCCAGAAGAAAAAGACTATCAAGAGAAACTCTGGAACACTGGACAACTTCTACACAGAGAAAATCCAGACAACAGAGGAGGGAAAACAAAAATCCAAACCTCCCCAAAAAAATGAAAGCTGGTCACAAGCTATGGAAGAGTTTAAAAATGAAATGATGAGGAAGATGGAAGAAATCTGGCAAGAAAATAACAGTTTAAAAGGCAGAATTTCACAATTGGAAAGTGAGACAAGTCAACTGAAGACCAAAAATGACCAGATTGAAAAGGAAAACCAAAAAATTATAGCCGAAAACCAAAACATTAAAGCCAAAAACCAACACATTAAAGCCAAAAACCAGTCCTTAAAGGCTAGAATCGAACATTTAGAAACCAATGATCTCTCAAGACAACAAGAACAAGTAAAACAAAGTCAAAAGACTGATAAAATAGAAGGAAACATGAAATATCTCAATGAGAGAGTGACAGACCAAGAAAACTGGTCTAGAAGAGACAACTTGAGAATCATTGGTCTTCCAGAAAAGGCAGAAATTAATAGAAACTTGGACTCCATACTTAAAGAAATTATTCAGCAAAATTGCCCTGAAGTTCTACAACAAGAGGGCAATATAGACATTGAAAGGATCCATAGAACACCCTCTACACGGGACCCAGAAAAGTGAACACCCAGAAATATAATAGCGAAATTGAAGAGCTTTCAAGTTAAAGAAAAAATCTTACAAGAAGCCAGAAAGAGACAATTCAAATATCAAGGAGCACCAATAAGGATCACACAGGATCTGGCAGCCTCAACGCTAAAAGACCACAAGGCTTGGAGTACAATATTCAGAAAGGCAAGAGAGCTGGGCCTTCAGCCACGAATTAACTACCCAGCGAAACGGACTATATACTTTCAGGGGAAGGTATGGGCATTCAACAAAATTGAAGAATTCCAAGTTTTTGCACAAAAGAGATGGGGACTAAATGGAAAGTTTGACACTCAACCACAAATATCAAGAGAAAGATGAAAAGGTAAATAAGAAACACAGGGTAAAGAAAGAAAACTCATAGTCTTTTAAGCTTGACTCTTTAAGGGCATAAATAAGATCTAATTATCTGTATTACTAGGTGGAGAAATGCTATGTATAATTCTCTGTAGTGAACTCTATACACTATTATAATATTCACTATTAGAGCAACCAGAAGAATAATTCGTAGGGAGAGGACAGGATACTAAATGGTCTAAGAAGACATGGGGGGTTGGGAAAGAGGGGGGGAATAGTAGGGGACACCAAGAAATATCCGAGTAAATGAGAAAAATAAGACATTCTATTACACACAAAGAGGGCATGGGGAGGGGAGGGGATAAATAATACCATAAGAAGGAGAGGAAGAGAGCATAATCAAACCTTACTCTCAGTGTAATCAACCCAGAGAAGGAAGAGTAGCTTTCTTATCCATCTGGATAAAAAACTCTATCTAACCCTACTGAGAAAGTCAGAAGGGATAAACCAAAGGGAGCAGGGGAGTGGGGAGGCCAAAAAAGGGAGGGGAGAAGAAGGGGGAAGGAATTCATTTGGTCCTTAAAAAAAACAAAAAGAGAGGAACAACAAGGGAGGGGGCAGAAAGGGAAGTCAATCAAGGGAGGGAATAAGGGATACTGGCTCAAAGCAAACCACTGGTGTAAAAGAAAATAGTGTAATAAGAAGGAGTGGGTCTAGGGGAGGATACAAAAATGTCAGTGAATACACAACTAAAAATTGTAACTCTGAATGTGAACGGGATGAACTTGCTCATAAAACAGAAGCAAATAGCAGAGTGGATCAGAAACCAAAATCCTACCATAGGTTGTCTACAAGAAACACATATGAGGCGGGTAGACACACACAAGTTCAAGGTTAAGGGTATGAGCAAAATCTTTTGGGCATCAAATGAGAAAAAGAAGGCAGGAGTGGCTATCATGATCTCTGACAAAGCCAAAGTAAAAATAGATATGATTAAAAAAGACAGGGAAGGTCATTACATCCTGATTAAAGGCAGTATAAACAATGAGGAAATAACACTGCTCAATATATATGCACCAAGTGGTATAGCATCCAAATTCATAAAGGAGAAACTGGCAGAGCTCAAGAAGGAAATAGATAGTCAAACTATAATAGTGGGAGATCTAAATATTCCTCTTTCAGATCTAGATAAAACAAACCAAAAAATAAATAAGAAAGAGGTAAGAGAGATGAATGAAGTCCTAGAAAAATTAGATTTAATTGATATGTGGAGAAAAATAAATAGGGACAAAAAGGAATACACCTTCTTTTCAGCTGCACATGGTACATTTACAAAGATTGACCATGTAATAGGGCATAGAATCATGGCAAACAAATGCAAAAGAGCAGATATAATAAATGTAACCTTCTCAGATCATAACGCGATAAAAATAATAATCAGTAAGGGCACCTGGACAGGCAAATCAAAAACCAATTGGAAATTAAACAATATGATTCTCCAAAACAAAATTGTCAAAGAAGAAATCATAGAAACAATCAACAATTTCATTGAAGAGAATGACAATGATGAGACATCCTACCAAACTATGTGGGATGCAGCCAAGGCAGTACTCAGGGGGAAATTTATATCCTTGAATGCAGATATTAACAAATTAAGGAGGGCAGAGATTAATGAATTGGGCATGCAACTCACAAAATTAGAAAGTGAGCAAATAAAAAACCCCCAGATGAAAACTAAATTAGAAATACTAAAAATTAAGGGAGAAATTAATAAAATCGAAAGTAAAAGAACTATTGAATTAATAAATAAGACTAGGAGCTGGTATTTTGGAAAAACAGATAAAATAGATAAAGTACTAGTCAATCTAATAAGAAAAAGGAAAGAAGAAAACCAAATTGACAGTATTAGAGATGAAAAGGGAGACCTCACCTATAATGAAGGGGAAATTAAGGCAATCATTAAGAACTATTTTGCCCAATTATATGGCAACAAATATAGCAATTTAGGAGATATGGATGAATATTTACAAAAATATAAATTGCCTAGATTAACAGCAGAAGAAATAGAATACCTAAATAATCCCATATCAGAAATAGAAATTGAACAAGCCATTAAAGAACTCCCTAAGAAAAAATCCCCAGGACCTGATGGATACACAAGTGAATTCTACCAGACATTCAAAGAGCAACTAATCCCAATACTATACAAATTATTTGATATGATAAGCAAAGAAGGAGTCCTACCAAATTCATTTTATGACACAAATATGGTACTGATTCCAAAGCCAGGTAGACCAAAAACAGAGAAAGAAAACTATAGACCAATCTCCCTAATGAACATAGATGCAAAAATCTTAAATAGAATATTAGCAAAGAGACTCCAGCAAGTAATTAAGAAGGTCATCCACCATGATCAGGTGGGATTTATACCAGGAATGCAAGGATGGTTCAACATTAGGAAAACCATCCACATAATTGACTATATCAAGTCTAACAAACAAAAATCACATGATTATCTCAATAGATGCTGAAAAAGCCTTTGACAAAATACAGCATCCATTCCTATTGAAAACATTGAAAAGTATAGGAATAGAAGGACCCTTCCTAAAAATAATAAACAATATATACCTAAAACCATCAACAAGCATTATATGCAATGGGGATAAATTAGAAGCCTTCCCAATAAGATCAGGAGGGAAACAAGGATGCCCATTATCACCTCTATTATTCAACATTGTAGTAGAAACACTAGCAATAGCAATTAGAGAAGAAAAAGAAATTGAAGGTATCAAAATAGGCAATGAGGAGACTAAGCTATCACTCTTTGCAGATGATATGATGGTATACTTAAAAAATCCTAGAGAATCAACTAAGAGGCTGGTAGAAATAATCAAGAACTTTAGCAAAGTGGCAGGATACAAAATAAATGCACATAAATCATCAGCATTTCTGTACATTTCCAACACATTAGAACAGCAAGAGGTAGAAAGAGAAACACCATTTAAAATCACCCTAGACAATATAAAATACTTGGGAATCAATCTAACAAAACAAACACAGCTATTATTCGAAAACAACTACAAAACACTTTCCAAACAAGTAAAACTGGACCTCAACAATTGGAAAGCCATTAACTGTTCATGGGTAGGATGAGCTAACATAATAAAAATGAACTTCCTACCCAAATTAATTTACCTATTTAGTGCCATACCTATCAAATTACCAAAAAACTTCTTTACTGAATTAGGAAAAACTATAAAAAATTTCATTTGGAATAACAAAAGATCAAGAATATCAAAGGAAATAATGAAAAAAAATGTGAAGTAAGGGGGCCTAGCAGTACCAGATATCAAACTATACTATAAAGCAGCAGTCATTAAATCAATATGGTACTGGCTAAGAGATAGAAGGGAGGATCAGTGGAATATACTCGGGGCTAATGATGTCAGCAAGACAGTGTATGATAAACCCAAAGAGCCCAACTTTTGGGACATAAATCCACTATCTGACAAAAACTGCTGGGAAATTTGGAAAACAATATGGGAGAGATTAGGTTTAGACCAACATCTCACACCCTACACCAAGATAAATTCAGAATGGGTGAATGACTTGAATATAAAAAGGGAAACTATAAATAAGTTAAGTGAACACAGAATAGTATACTTGTCAGATCTCTGGGAAAGGAAAGATTTTAAAACCAAGCAAGAGTTAGAGAAAATTACAAAATGTAAATTTAATGGTTTTGATTATATTTAGCTAAAAAGCTTTTGTACAAACAAAAACAATGTAGTCAAAATCAGAAGGGAAACAACAAATTGGGAAAAAATCTTTATAAAGAAAAACTCTGACAGGGGTCTAATTACTCAAATATACAAGGAGTTAAATCAATTGTATAAAAAATCAAGCCATTCCCCAATTGATAAATGGGCAAAAGACATGAATAGGCAATTTTCAGGTAAAGAAATCAAAAGTATCAATAAGCACATGAGAAAGTGTTCTAAATCTCTAATAATTAGAGAAATGCAAACCAAAACAACTCTGAGGTATCACCTCACACCTAGCAGATTGGCTAAAATGAAAGAAGGGGAGAGTAATGAATGTTGGAGGGGATGTGGCAAAATCGGGACATTGATGCATTGCTGGTGGAGTTGTGAAATGATCCGGCCATTCTGGCTGGCAATCTGGAACTATGCCCGAAGGGCTATAAAATACTACCTGCCCTTTGATCCAGCCATACCATTGCTGGGTTTGTACCCCAAACAGATCATAGATAAACAGACTTGCATGGAAATATTTATAGCTGCGCTTTTTGTAGTGGCAAAAAAACTGGAAAATGAGGGGATGTCCTTCAATTGGGGAATGGCTGAACAAATTGTGGTATGTGCGGGTGATGGAATACTATTGTGCTAAAAGGAATAATAAACTGGAGGAATTCCATGCAAATTGGAGAGACCTCCGGGAAGTGATGCAGAGTGAAAGGAGCAGAGCCAGAATAACATTGTACACAGAGACTGATATACTATGGTAAAATCAAATGTAATGGGCTCCTGTACCAGCAGCACTGCAATGACACAAGACAGCTCTGAGGGATTTATGGTAAAGAACGCTACCCACATTCAGAGGAAGGACTGCAGGAGAGGAAACATATAAGATAAACAATTGCTTGAATGCATGGACTGAGGCGGACATGAATGGGAAATAGACCCTGAACAAGGACACTTGTTACAACCAGTGGAAATGTGCGTTGGCCATGGGTGGGGGGAGAGTGGGGGGGGAGGGGTGAAGGGGAAAGTAGGGGCATAAAGTATGTAAACAGATTAAAAACGAATATTTTTTTTTTTATCCTGGGACTCCATTCTAGGAGCATAGGGCCACAACCAGTAGGCAATGGGTCACTCAGGGTCACCCAGCTGGGAAGTGTCTGAGCCTGGATTTGAACCTAGGACCTTTCGTCTCTAGGCCTGGTTCTCAATCCACTGAGCTAGCCCAGCTGCCCCTACTTTAGGTTGCAGTTTCTTTAGCAGATGTAGTTTTTACAGGGTGGGGTTGCTAGCCCCACGCCCAACCCTCCTCCTTTTTCATCCAGGCTAGGGACTGTCCTTAGCCCAGGAGTGGTAAGGGTGGGCGATAGAGGTCAAGTGACTTGCCCAAGGTCACACAGCTGGAAGTGTCCGAGGCCGGACTTGAACCTAGGACCTCCAGTCTCTAGGCCTGGCTCTCAATCCACTGAGGCACCCAGCTGCCCCTAAACGAATATTAATAAATGTCTAATAAAAAAAAAAGAAAAGAAAAAAAATCCTATAAGTTCTTAGATTTCTTCTTGTATTATCCTTATCTGGACATAATAGGGCTTTGCTATACATGTTTAATATCTCTAAGATGGATGAATTCAAGTGGATGTTTAATAGGAAATAGGCTTTAAAAGCAGATTTAGAAATTTAGCCAGGCAGGCTGGCAGGAGCTAAAATTCCAAACTGGAACACAGTAAGAGACTGAACAAAGAGGACTCTCTAAGGGCAGTTGGGGTTTTGAAGGAGTTTGGAGAATTCATAGCCACTGACTTGAGAGCCTGTGGATTTAGGGTATCTCTGTATCTCTGTGCCTTGAACCTGGAGCAACATCTGGAACATCTCAACTAGCAAGATCTAGGACAGCATTGAGAATAGCTGTCTTGTTTGGTGGACAAGCAAGATCTCCCTGAAGTCTCCCTGACTTCTCGGAGGATTTATTTGGCTGGGACCTGTGCTGGATCATCACTGGAACAGAAGTGAATCAATTTGTGAGACACGCATTCACCTTCCAGCCTTTTAGGCTAATCTAGGCAGCCTGGGTTAGAATAGTGTAGAACCTGACTCATCTCCCAGTCCCTGAGTTTTGTCCTTAGATACCTAGTTTTAGGGTGACCATTCCCCTACATCTTTTACCCTTAAATTAGCTATTAAACTGTGTTTTTTATAACTTCCTCCTGTTTTATTCCACAACCCAAAGGGCTCATTGTCATTTAATAGGAAAACCCTGGCTGAGTTGGTCTGAAGGGACAGTTGCTTCCCAACTGTCACCGTCCATCCCCGAGTCCTGTGTTTGTGGATGTAAAGGTGATTCCCCATTGGTATTTGTTCGTAGTCAATTATCCCTTGCCCAAGCAGTCCTCCTTTCTCCCCTTTTCTAAACCCAGTATTTAATTTACCCCAATTACAGATGGTAGCAGAAGACATTCTGTGCTTCCCTATTACAGGAATGAGAGCAGCCTCTTACTAAGTATTTAAAATATCTCTAAGACTATTGCTCTGGAACCATGTATCTTCTATCAAAGCTGGAAACTAGAAGACTAGAATTTCTCTTCAGCTCCTCAAATAGGCATGGAACACTGGGTAATCCATCTCCACTAATGAAAAGATTATTTTGTCCAAAGGTTTTGAACCATTGGTTATATTCATACATGCTATATTCCCCCAAATAAAATGTGAGCTCCTTGGGGACCGGTAATGTTTTGTTTTTCTTGGATCTAAAAAAATTGGACAAGGTGACATTTAGAAATTAATATAAACTACTAATTCTCAGGGCTTGTTTCAGAGGCAATAATGGGAATATTTCTCAATGACTTCTGAGGTAATTGGGATAAATTATGAGGAATTCAATGCAAATTGCAGGGAATCAATATATTAGCTTATGTGAAATTCAGTAGATTAAATAACTAGCTCAGTAACTTTGGGCAAGTCCCTTCCTCATTTGTAAAATGATTATCTAAACAGTCCCTCCATGCTCTAGCATGATATGATTATATGAAATGAGGAATTTTATGTCAGTGTCTCAGGAGCCATTATTGAGTGTCTGGCAAAGGAATAATCAGGAATTCTTATGACAGTAAAAATTCATTTGGAGGGGAGAGTGGAAGAAGGGAAGAAAAGTAAGGGAGGGAGAGAGTCACCTCTGGGTGTGGTCATACTAGGAGAGAAAGCACCCTGTCCCCCAGGAAATCAGGCCTATGCTTCCATAGCACAGAAAATGTCCTCTATCTCTCTATCAGATTCCTTGAATAGACATGGAGAGTAGAGAGATTAAGGGTGAAGACAAAATGTCTTCTTGAAGAGAGAAATGCCACGGAAATAAGAGAGAGGCATTGAGCCCAAGATGGAATGAGGGAGCAGACCTCAAGGTGCAGAGGTGGCAAATCAAAGGATTGCTACAAAAAAGGAAGCAAGTTAGCCTCTGGTTGTCCTGTACTAATTAAAACTTGGCATGCACTCTATAAACATACAGTGAATAAAAATTTGATAAGCAAAGACAGGATCCTTACATTGTTTAAATATGTATATATGGTATATACAGGGAAACTGAAGGAAATGGCATATCAAATAAATAATGAGAGATAAAGAATAGGCAAAAAAAATAAGGGATTTGAAAAATGTGAGAAATAGAAAACAAAAGTAAAAAATAGGAGAAATAAGGAAAAAGACAGAAAAAAGGAATAATTGAAATAATCTCCTATGTAGTTTTCTTGTGTCTAGTCTCTTACTAATCCATTTATCACAAAGCTGACAAAAACAAAAAAACAAAAAATAAAAACACCCTGGTAATGAACAGCACACCAATATCACCCCTCTGTTAAAAATCTTTCAGTGGTTCCCTATAGTCTATAGCAGGAGTCGGCAACGTATGGCTCTTGAGCCATATCTGGCTCTTTTGAGGGCCAGATATGGCTGTTTCTGCAGGAGCCATAAAGTCAATTTTTTTTCAGGCCCTGTTACAGGAGTGCACACTGTGAGCACTGACAGATGAACCACAGCCCAGTAACTAACAGTTTACACATGACATCATGCATCATGTGATGCGTCAACGTCATGACATGTAGTACAGAGGTGCAATCAACCCTGCAAAAGGCTAACTGTAGAATTTCTGGCAGTTGAGAGGGTTTTGAACCCTGACTAGAAGCAGTTGATCCGGGAGGCTTGGTCAAAGCAGAAGGCTTAACTGAGCTCGGTCTTTGGACTGAAACCTGGCCTTGAATCTGTGCCTTTTCTCTTGAGATTTTGTAGGTTAGCTAATTCCTCTGATTCTCCCTGACCTTCCCTATTCCATTCCCCATTTCCTTTCCTAATTTCCTGTGGGTTTTGGGAGAAGAGTGGATTTGGGCGGTAGCAATCAAACTTTGAAGACTTAGGTTTTCCCCATAGACAAGTAGGGCTTACCCTTGATACAAATTATCTCCTGATTCATTGTGTATAACTTCCCTAAACTTAAAGGCAACAAAGCCACCCAGGCTGAGTGGGAGCAAGCTCTTGCTCAGTTTGCCCCATTCCTGTGTCCCTCCCCTACCTGGAGTTTCTCCCTAGGTGGTTGTTAGAGAAACCTTGTATCCCTCTGTCCTTTATAGTCAACCCTGAAACTTAATAAACCCTGTTTTTATTTAATCAAACCTTTTGCTAAATCGTTGGCTGAATGATAAAAGAGGGATAAGGAGAGAAAGTAATAGTTTCTCTTTGGGTCCTGAGGGGAGGTGGAGGTGTCCCTCTTGGAGGAAGTGGTGATCTCTATACTTCCTCTGAGAAGCCCGTCTATTTCACAGACAGGGAAGAGCCTTGGGACTCTTCCTTTGTGAACCTGAGAAACTGACTAGAAAGCCCTCTAGTTAGTTTCAAACCATTTCTGACTGGTTCTAACCTTTTGTCTGTAGAAGTGTCCTTCCTACCTGAAAGGGTTCAGCCTGTTTCCCTTCAGTGTCCTCTGTCTCAAGGCTGGGTACCCAGTCTGTGTCTCCCTGTTGCAGCTCCCTGCCCAACTACCTCATCCTCTCCTCTTGCCGCTCATTATACTTCAGTGTCTTATATTTCCCTAAACTCAGCCATTCTTTTATATCTCTCCTACCACCTTGATCTACTACCTCCACTATTGTACCCTCCTTTCCCACCTACTGACTTACGGACCCACAAACCCCATCCACATGCTTTATTCCCTTATTACAGACGTCACACATCATGTACCTTTTGGTACCATGACTATTTTCTAAGATAGAAGGCTCTCTCATTGTTATTGCTGCGCAAGACGAATCCTGGTCTTTAGTTTGGCTTGGTAGGTGTGCTGTGTGTTCCTCCTTCTGCCCTCCTTTTACTCTTTCCACACCTGTTACTGACATCTTGGGGTTCTGTATAGTGATTGATCACTTTTGTCTACATTCTCTACCCCTCTGCCTCTGATTTATCTTTATCTCAGTGCATATATACATTTACAATCCTGTCTCACTTTTTTTTTTACCTATTCTGCTGCTATATTTATTTTTCAGTGAGGACATTGCCTTGTTTGTTACCCCTCTCCTCTGATTTACATGGCTTTATCTCAGTGTATTTATATATTTACAATCCATCCCTGGAAATGTTTCACTTGTTTTACCTATTCTGTTGCTATATTGATTTTTTCAGTGAGGACACTGCCTTCTTTGTTACCTCTATTCATGGGGTCTGCACTCCCTATTTGTGGGATTGGTATTGTTTTTAACTTTTCTATCTGCTCTAAAAGGGGAACTATAGTCAGATTTCATCTTTACATATGCTTCATTAATAAGAAGCATTTCTCCCCAGCAGTTGTTTCATTTGATACAGAATGATTAAGTAGACAGCACTGATGAACACCTGTACCAGGAAATGTGTGTGATGTGTCCTGGTCAGTTTTCCATGAAAAGGTACCCTCCTCCCCCACTACTTACTAATGCCTGCACACAAATCATGTTATTTTCTGTAATCTCCTGATCTCCTACTTAATTTAAGTGGCCAAATGGCTTAACCAGCAGGCCGGCAGCTTTTTCTTCTCCTGTTGCCTGACTTGAGAGAGGGAGAGGAAAAAGTATTCTTCCCTGAATTTTTCTCTCTTCATTTCAGCAATTTTCTTAGTGTAAAGGAGTTTTATATGTATGTGTGCAGTTATATCAGTACTTTAGTGCCCCATTAACTCTTGTTTTTTGATTAATAAAATAGCTTCAATTGGATGTTTTTCTTTATTTTTGTTTTTACAGCTGGAGAAGGGGACAGGCCCTTGCTGGTATTTAATTTCAAATTTTCTAATTAAACTGAACTGTACTTTCCTTCCTTTTAATAAAGTAGTCAGCTAACTAATTGCAGAAACCCTTTTATTGAAGAAGATGGCTAAAAGAAGAAGAGGAGTATTAAAGGATGACGAGTATTGTACTTTTCAGCAGAAATGGACAGAGGAATTCACCTTTGTGGAAAGAGCAGGTTCTACAGTGTGTCTAATATGCAATGAAAAAATTTAATTGATGAAACGGTCAAATATAAAGCAACACTTTGACCTACGCCACACTACATTTGCATCGAACTATCCTGCGGGGGACAGCAGGAAGAAAGCATGTGAAGAGCTACTGTGCAGAGTGCAAGCTAGTCAGCAGCAACTCCATGTTTGGACCCAACAAGGTGACTGGAATTCAGCTAGCTTTGCTGCTACTTTAGCAATTGTGAGAAATGGAAAGCCATTCAAAGATGGGGAGTATGCCAAAACATTCATGCTTGATGTTGCCAGTGAACTTTTTGATGACTTTTCAGATAAAGACAAGATAATCAAACAAATAAAAGGCATGCCTCTGTTGGCAAAAACTGTTCACAATCGTACGATAATGATGGCAAATCAAATTGAGGAAATACAACTGAAGGACATAAATGCAGCACTATTCTTTTCTCTTGCTGTGGATGAGTCAACAGACATAAGCCATTTATCCCAGTTCAGCGTGATTGCAAGGTATGTTGTCAGTGACACACTACATGAGGAAAGTCTTGCTGTTCTGCCTTTGAAAGGGACAAGAGGGAAGGATTTATTTAAGTCTTTCACTGAGCTCGCTAATGAAAAAAATCTACTAATGGATAAACTTATTTCAGTGTGTACTGATGGTGCTCCGTGCATGGCGGGGAAAAACAGGATTCATAGCGCTTCTTTGTGAACATGAAAAGAGACCCATCCTAAGTTTTCACTGCATCCTACATCAGGAGCCGCTTTGTGCTCAGATGTGTGGCGAGCAGCTTGGTGAGGTGATGCAGCAGGTCATTCAGGTGGTCAATTTTATTGTTACTCAAGCTTTAAATGATTGCCAGTTTAAAACACTGCCGGAAGAAATTGGGAATAATTATCCTGGTCTGCTGCATTGGTTATCAAGAGGGAAGGTGCTCAACCATTTCGCAGCTTGTCTGAGTGAAATCCGGACTTTTCTTGAAATGAAAAATGTCAAGCATCCTGAGTTAGCCAACACTGAGTAGCTCCTGAAGTTCTACTATCTTGTAGACATAACTCAGCATCTGACCCAGCTTAGTGTGATAATGCAAGGCGTTGGAAATACAGTCTTATTCCTTCGACAAGTAATGTTTGCATTTGAAAATAAGATAGAACTCTTCATCACTGACATTGAAACAGGTCATTTACTAGACTTTGAAAAACTGGGAGAGTTTAAAGATGCATGCACAACAAGTGACCCTGCTCTACATCTTGATCTTCAGCAGTTAGCGGGCTTCACAGCTAATCTCCTGCACTCATTAAAAGCGCGCTTTGGAGAATTTTGTGAGTGCACTCATCTTTTTAAGTTCATAACCCATCCACATGAGTGTGCAGTGGACAGTGCTGACCTGAGTTACATCCCCGGTGTCTCCATCAGAGATTATGAGCTTCAAGCTGCTGATCTGAAGGCCTCAGACATGTGGGTGAATAAGTTCAAGTCACTGAATGAAGATTTGGAAAGATTTGCACGACAGCAAGCAGAGTTAGCAAGCAATCACAAGTGGGGAGAAATGAAAAATCTTCAACCCGCAGATCAGCTGATTGTCAAAATTTGGAACACCCTTCTTGTCACATACCACACACTGCAGCATGTAAGTATTGCTGTACTGACAATGTTTGGCTCTACATATGCATGTGAGCAGTCTTTCTCACATCTAAAGAACATTAAGACCAACCCAAGATCACTTTTAACAGATGTAAGTCTCAATGCCTGCATGAAGCTTAACCTCACCACATATCAACCAGACTACAAATCTACCAGCAAAACCATACAGCACCAGAAGTCACATTAATGGTAAGAAGTACTTTATTCATCATTGGTTAGCACATAATAACATTATTAAAAATAGTTCAGAGACTTATTGTACTTTAAAATTGTTGTTCTTACATAAAATGCATATATTTACTTGTATTCAGTGTTAAACATATTGTACAGCTCTCATGAAATTACATTTTAAAAAAATGTGGCGTTTATGGCTCTCATGGCCAAAAATGTTGCAGACCCCTGGTCTATAGACTTGCACAGTGTTACCTAACTAGTAAATGTCTGAGGCAGGATTTAAACTTGGGTCCTCATCACTCTAAGCCAAGCTCTCTGTCCACACCATCCAAGCTACATACCTTCTTTAGGGAGGAAAACTTATGAAAACCAGAAAAGGATTGCTGAGGATGAGTACATATTCAGAACTAAATAAACAGCATAGAGAAGAGAACATTGGGTGGGGATAGGCAGACTGCAAGAATAATGGAAGTGGAATGGTACAATCCACCCCCAGAAAAAAACAGGGTAAAGAAATTGGAAGGAGAAAGGCGATTGGGGAAAATGTGAGCAGACTAATTAGGAAAAACTAGAAAATCATAGAAAGTGTATCTTTATAGTAAAAAAGAAAAAAAAATGACAAACAAAACCAGAAGCCATATAAATATAAGAAATGTAGCCTACAGGAGATCTATATCAAGCTGTAGAAGATTTAAGAACAATTTGGATATGTGGAAGCACTTGACACTATGTGGAAGAAGAATGGAAAAATGGAAATCCTGGAAATGAATGGGATATAGAAAAATCAGTGTTCTTGGAGATCAAAAACCTTTGATAACCATTTAAAAAAAATTCTTTCCTCACTAATTTAACTTATGTGATCCAAAGTCTTCATTTTTTTTTTTTTTTTGCTGATCCTCTCCCCTCCTCCACTTTGGACTGTCCTCTTTGTCTCGTCTCTTTGTCTTTTCATTTCCCACCCATTCTTTCTAAATGAGATTCAATGTCATTGCTGGTTGCCTATGGCTGCCTGCCAGTCCTCTCCTATTGAACCTCATTGGACTAAAGGAATTTCTGCTCCCACCTCTTTCCTTGAGTTTCCATTTAAAATCACTCAATATGTTATTCTAAGGATTCTATGTTTCCAGTATTGTCCCTGCAGCATTACTAATATAGAGCATATCAACCTCAGCAAATGGTGTGCCCATGGAAACTGGGAACCATTGTATCATAGGAAACTATGGCAACCAAAAGAGACAACTGAAACAGGCCCATTGTCATTTTTTTCCAACCAGTAAATAAGAGATATGTGTATCCCCCACAATAAAATTCAACCACCATCTACAAATAAGAAAATTCAATTCAGTTGAGGTTGCAATAATTTAAAAATATAAGATTGAAAAGATATTATAAATGCAATCTGTTTTATCATTAATGCTTTAAAAACAAAGAACACTTTTTTAAATTAAGTATGCTCTTCAAGTGATGTGTAAAGTCAGTGAAATCAATAAGTTCTCCATGGGCAGCTTCTAATAGAGTTTTATTAAATACATTGCATCTCAAGTGTTTAGCCAATTTATAAAATGTACATAGATAAGTGGTTGTTATCATAGTGCAAACATGCCTGAAGATAATTCTCTGATTTTTATTCCCTCTGTGGGTTTGTGCATCAGAAATTACTTAACTAATGAATCCCAGACTCTAACCACCAATCTGGCATTTTTACATGCACATGGTCCACAACTTTACTGAGACCCTCTCATAGGCATCACTAAAAATACACTACTGTCTAAACATTCCAAGATAACAAGGGACTATGTGGATCATCCATGTAGGAGAGAACTGTATATCTCTGCTTGACAAATGCAGTTATGGCCAGGATGCAGTGTTTTCACTGACTGAATTCTTTTATCTTTCAATAACCTATGCAGTTTGTCTCCAGGACTTCTCTTCCCGGCTGGAGCTCTCCAGTCTCACTTCTGATTCCACCTGCCTCCCCCAGCACCCCTCACAAAAACAAAATTGTGAATAGCAATCTGCTTGGTGAGGAAACTAGTGCTTACAAAGCAGCAGGAAGTGTATGACTTCTTCTACTTAAGCTTTTCATACCTGATGTCACATGACAGTTCTACAATTGCCATTGGGCAATTAAGTCCGACTAATTCTGCCCAATTAGTGCATGTTTACCTTCCCTCAAACCCCTAGCATTTGTCTGCTGGTGGGAGTGCCTGCTGTGTCAGATTTTAAAATGTCTTGCTCAAGTTGCTCCCCAGCAATGTTATGTTACAGAGAAGAAATTAATTAGTAGAAGATAGATAATGGCATCACTTCATCACTTGGATAATAAACACTGTTACGCTTTCACACTGTGAAAAAGAATTTTTTTTTTATTCCATCAACTTTTAGAAGCAAGGTCCCTATAATGTCTTAGTAATTACCATATACTAAAAAATTTGCTGCATTAGCTTCATAGAATCATTACTTATTATGATCACTATGAAGAACCATGTGAGATAAGTAGCTTTTATTTATATTTATTTATTTGATTATTTAGCAAAAGTCTTGGGGAAAATGAATGGCAAATAGCCCATATGGACTCATTCTCCACAAATTAATTGACTTATTCAAATGGCCTCTTCCTCCATCAGTGCCAATCGTACCCCAGCATGCTTCCTCAACCTGTATAACTCTTGCTCATGTCCTCCTGTGAATCCTCCATGAGAAGCTTAACTATTGTGGAAAGTACCATTTTCTAGGGTTATTAACATTCACTATTTCCAATAAAATAGACAATATCTTCTGTTATCCTTCTTTCTCACCTGTCCACCTCATTTTCTTGTCAAATATCTCTTTCTTTCTTTTATCTCACTACTCTTGCAAAATGGGTAAAACGCTGAAGCTTAATTATATCCAGGATTCATCTTTTGTGCCCTTTAGATCACTTGAAATTTTTATTTTTTATCTATTTTCCTATTCCAAGCTTTGTAGCTATATAGTGTCGCTGGATGAATGTTAGTGTTAAAAAAGATACAGATTTTGTTTCAGGAAGGAAGTTGAAGTTATTGATATAATTTCTCCAAGTCAGTCAAGCTTACTTTCTTCTTTTCAGTTCAGACTTCACCTCATTGTACCTTCTCTTTCAGAAATGTCTGTCCAAGCTATATGTGGTGATGGACTAACACAGTGGTTCCCAAATTTTTTTGCCTACCACCCCCTTTCCAGAAAAAATATTACTTAGCCCCTGGAAATTAATTTTTTTTTAATTTAGTAGCAATTAATAGAAAAGATAAATGCACCTGTGGCTATCACAGCCCCATGGATTGCTGCAGTACCCACCAGGTGGCAGTGGCGCCCACTTTGGAAATCACTGGACTAGCACAATGGACCAAAATCAGATTGAATTTTTAGATTAAACGTTTAGATGATTTTGGTCATACAGAAATTTTATGACACAATTATCCAACTAATCTTTAGAAAATATTTAACCCACTGAATCAATCAAGAATTTATCAAATAGAGAGCTTCCGGTTAAGATGGGGGTAGAGTAGGGAGCAGCTGCTCGATCTCTCCTGACCAAAGCATACAGAACTCCTCAAGGGGAAATAAAAACGAGTCCAGAAGAACGAAGGAACCCCACAACAGGGCGCAGCATTGAAGGTACGCAGAATCAGGGCATTTCCACGCTATAAAGGGGTGAAACAGCTCTCACTAAAACGCAAGAGGAAGAAGCCCCTCCCCCACCCCCCACACCACACACCTCCAACAACGCCAACGCACAAGTGTGAAAACAGGACTGGGGCAACCAGATAATCACTGGCAGCCCC
>NC_058130.1:273899029-273931611 GCF_016433145.1 Gracilinanus agilis | reverse complement strand
ATATATATATATAATTTAGAATTAGCAAAATAAATAAAATGTATTTTTAAAATAAGTTAGGGATTTACTCAATTTATTTTTATGATTGTTATTTCAATTTTTTTCTTATTCTATTAATATGATTATAATATTTTATGTTTTGGAAATATTAATTGCATTTGTTACCAATTTTGTTCATATAATTGAGCAAAACATTCCTATTTCCCTTTATTTCTTTTTATTTGTTGCAATTTCTCCTTTTTTTGGTAAAAAAATTTCAACTTTGTTTTTCTCTTTTACTTATATATAAGTAATACAAGTTATACAAGTTTATCCCTTTCAATGCCACACCTCCTCCCCCAAAAATCTCCTATTCAGTGTTATTGTTGGTGCATAAATGTTACTCAGTTCTTAAATTGTCAGATTTTTATGTTTGATTTGGATTTTTGATTTGTCATTCTTACAATTTTTGAAGTTTTTTTTCCTTCTATTGATGAAAGTATTTTGTTTCTTTTATAAAAGTTTTCTTATGCAGTTTCATTGCTGTCATTTTCACTAATGCAATTGTCTATTTCTTTTGGTATGTAAGATTAAAAATTAATATCCAAATACTCCAAGTATTATATTTTATAAAATTTATTGATAATAACTTGAAGTAAAAGGAAGTAAAGTCTCAGTAAAGAAAGAAATTTCCCCAGACTGCACACGCAGGAAAGGAGAGCACAGAGCCACCAGAAGAGAGAGCAAGGTAGAGTTACATACAACCTTATAAACAAAAACATGAGGATGCAACATGGTGGAGAGAGGAAAGGAATTCTGGGAAATACTTAAGGAATTCTGGAGAACATAGTCCTGGAGTTCAACATTCTAACTACACATTCACCCCTGTTATCCTTTGGGAGACTGGTCTCCCCAATGGATCATGGAAACATAACTAACATAACTTTATCTAGAGTAACATACAATATTACAGTTTTTAAAGGGAAATAACAATAATTTGGGGACAAAAGGGAGATAAAAGAGAAAAAGAACAAAACCAATGATTGCTACATTGACAAAAAGCCAATTTGGGGGTAGTGCCCTTTGGCACAAGAGTATACATTCAAAACAAATGCATTCAAGCTCCCATAGTTCAAATTCACCATAATCTCAACATTCACTCTGGATCTTCTGGTGCAGCATGTGATCTCTGCAGGCATCTTTGTGGAGTCTTCTCTAAAAAGTTCACTTTCTGGATTCTGGGAGGTAGTCTCTTATTCCAAATTAGGTTCAAATTCAAATCAAAGTTCGCAACAATAGTCCCCCCTGAGGAGGATAATAACTCAGGTATGATTTGTTCCTTGACTAACCAATTCTTTAGGATTAAATTACTCTCTTGTTGCTTAATTTTAAATCTTTTCTTCAAATGCCATATTTATTACAATATTTTTATGTAATGATATGTAAAGTAAATATTTAATATTACATTTTGTTTTTTGTTATTTATTTATTAAATTTTATGGACCAGTATATGGTCAATCTTTATAAAGATGCCATCAACAATAAAAATATATGTATATATTTACTATTCCTTTTCAGTAATCACAGGAAAGTTATAATATCTAGATTCCTTAAAATTCTGTTTAGATCTTTAACTTCTTATTTATTAATATCTTTCTTAGATTTCTCTAAATTTGAAAGGATATGCTAAGAACAACTTTTATAATCTTGCTATGTCCTTAGTAATTCTACTAACTTTTCCTTTAAACACTTAGATGCTATGTACCAAAAAAAAAATAAAAAATAAAAAATGAATGAAGTTAGAATTGAAGAGAAACAGTGACCTCAGGGAAAAAAATCTTTGCAGCAAATTTCTATATGCACAAAATGTAATGAATCTGTATAAAAGTATAAGAAGAGCCATTCCATGTTACATAAATGGTTAAAGTATTAAGCAGATTTCTCAAAAGAAAGGAATACTGTTTTAAAAACATATGAAGGGGGCAGCTGGGTAGCTCAGTGGATTGAGATACAGGCCTAGAGACAGGAGGTCCTAGGTTCAAATCTGGCCTCAAATACTTCCCAGCTGTGTGACCCTGGGCAAGTCACTTGACCCCATTGCCCACCCTTACCACTCTTCCACCTAGGAGCCAATACACAGAAGTTAAGGGTTTAAAAAAAAAACTATATGAAATGTTTCTATTCACTAAAGGTGTGTAAATGGAAAGCTCATCCTCATTCATCGTTTAGACACTAGCCATCAGAAATAATGTCACCCCACCCAACTTAGAATTAAGTGGGGAGGGGAAGGTCTGTTACCCACATGTGATAGTAAGTAACAAATCAAAAACAAGGGACTGCCCTTTGGGCAGTCCAAAACAGTGTTGAGGCTACCATTTGTCCACTTGAAATTGGAGGTGGATGCAGGAAGTGACGAAAGATGCTATCTTCTAACTATGATGGTAACTTCCTGTGGAGGTAGTTGGCACTTTGAACTTGGTGTAGAAGGATCTCTGGTGAGACCCAGACTGCTTCCCTCTGGATTGTCACATGAGTAAGTTAGGCTGACTTCCTTTCGCCTCCCTTGGCGTTTCTGGAGGCTCTAGCCTCAAGGAGGCCTCTCTTGCCTCTCTAATTGTAAAAGGCCTTGTGGCTAGAAGCCTTGTTTAATTAACCTCTGTGCCCCTCTGCTGGGCCTCTAAATTCTTACCTGGTCTGGACCTCTGGTCTGGGCCAGAGTTTCTCTCTCTCAATTTCCCTACCTTCAGTCTTCCTAATTGTAAATAAACTTCCATAAAAGTCATCCTGACTTGGGTATATTTTAATTTGAAATCTAGTTAGTCTGATTTCTGACAACCAAAACTTAAATATCTAGTTTCCCCTCTTACAAAGGTATGAACATTTCAAATAAAACTTAATTATGTGATTCTACCTTACTCCTATAATATTAACTTTTGTTAATGTCAAAAAATAGGAAAGATAAAATTGATGGAGGGACTTTGAGAAAACAATCACATTCATGCAATATTGGTATAGCTTTGAAATGGCCTCAATCATTTCTGTAAACCAACTTGGAAGAATATATCAAAACTCATAAAATTATATATTCCTTTTGGCCCAGAAGTATTTCTAGTAGCTTTATCCATGAAAGAGAGCAAAAAAGGAATAATTTTTAAAGTCTCTCTCTCTCTCTCTAATATACACATATTTAAGCAGAATTTTTTTGTTTTTTTTGTTGCGATGAAGCACCAGAAGCAAGGTGATCATTTGGGGAATGAATAAAGTATGATGAAAGGAGGCATTGAAATGTTATTGTACCATAAAAAATGACAAAGTGGATAGACTGAGAAATAATCCAGGAGGATTTTTATAAACAGATGCATATTGACATGAGCAGTATCAGGAGAACTACTTATTCTCTGATTACAGCATTGTAAAATAAAATAAAAACAAAACAAAATTTAAAAGTTTAAAGACTATGATCAATACTTGAACAAACTACAGGAGACTGGCAACAAATAATACTTTACATCTTCTGACAGAGAGCTGATAAACTAGAGGTGCAAAATGAGACATACATTTTCAGGCATAGCCAATGTATGGATTTTTTTCATATGACTATGTATATGTGTGTGTATATATATATATATATATATATATATATGGAAGGGCTTAATTTGGGTAGGGAGAGAAGATAGAATTTGGAGGAGAGAATTTAACCCATAGTAGGCGAGTCAAAAAGGTAAAGATAGTAACAATAAAGCCAAAGGAAAAAAAAATATTGTCAATCATTTAAAAAAATAAATCTGAGATCAAAAAGAATTGCATTAAAGGACACATGGAGGCAAGGCAATATTGGAACTATTATGTTGAATTTCAATTATTTTTTGAAAACTTTACATAATTTTTAAAAAGATGCTGTAAAGGAAATTCACAATTTCATTAGAATACCTTTTTCTGTTTCTTCTCTATTGAAATATTTCTGTTTTTTCTTTTAAATTGTTAATTTAAAAAATAATTTTATTTCATTTTGTTAAAGCCCTTACCTTCCATCTTAGAATCAATAGCAGAAAAGTGTTAAGGGCTAAGTAATGGAGGTTAAGTGACTTGCCTAGGCTCATACAGCTAGGAAATGTCTAAGGCCAGATTTGAACCTAGGACCTTCCATCTCTAGGCCTGGTTCTCAATCCACTGAGTCACCCAGCTGCCTCCAAAAAAATAATTTTAAAAGACAAAAATATTTTAAAACATTATTGCAATTTTTAAAAATTCTTCATATGTAGTTAATGAAATAGCCAGCAGTTTGTAGAAATGTGACTATAGAATATTTTCTTGGGAATCCATCCTTCTTCATTCTTGAGATATGAACAGTCCAGCAATACTGTGTAACTATGTCACTGACATTCTTTTTTCTAAAAGCACAGACATTTTGTGTTATTTTATATATAACATTATATATGTAACACAGGAATAATTTAATATATATGATTTTCAACATTCCTTTTTGAATCACTTACAATCCTCTATTTCTTTTAAGTTTATTCCTTTACACAGCTTATATGAACCTGGTCAAGCTTCCTATTGTGATGAAGTCTTATATTAGAATTACATTGGGTCTCATAGTCAAGTGGTCATTTGAAAGTATTCTGAACATGACATTGATTAATGTACCTGAAGATGTCTATGATAAATTGTCAGATGTTTCATCTGCAGGAGAAGATATTTAGCTGACTCTGATTTGCCAACAAAATGCTGAGGAGTGAGCTTTGACTAAGGATCCTTCCACCTGGAAGGAATTTTTCTTTTTCCTAAAAGTGGCTGACCTCCCATTTAGGCCATCCCACATGAACTTCTGTGAAAGTTTGTGACTATTCAATTGAAAAAGATTATCTATTTTGCTTACACCTTCACTCTTCAGAGAGACATGCTTTAATTAATAGATAAGAACTAGATAGATAAGTGCAATATTAATACTTTGCATGCCAATAAGTGCCACTAATGTGATTTTTGAAATGCTTGGAAGTAATTTGCTTTCCCAAGAAGACTAAACATAGCTCTGAAATCTTATTTAAATTATTGCTTAGCAAACCATTTTTGCAATAAGGACAAGGTAAACATCAACCCAGCCAGTTTCTAAATTAACACAAACTCTCCATTAGAGAGACTTAGATCATGATTCAATGTAGTGAATGATTGATTTCCTGACTTGAACTCCTGGAATAAAGGGGAATGATGCCAAGTAATAATACTAGTATGATATTGTTGATAAGCTAAATTTAGGTAATAGTGCTTAACCAATCAGAGCAGCTAGGTGGTACAGTATGCCAGGCATGGAAGAAGAAAATTGATTTTCCTAAGTTTGAACGTGGCTTCAGATATTTACTAGCTTTTTGTTTCTGGGCAAATCACTTAACCCTGTTTGCCACAGTTTCTGTTTCTGTCAAGTAAGCTGAAGAAGGAAATGACAGTCATTCCATTTGCCAATAGAACCCCATATGGGGTCACAAAGAGTCAGATGACTGAGAAAATCTGAACCATAAAAACAAAAGTTAATCAATTATTGTTATTAATAGAAAACTTGCGTTCATATCAGGATCCTATACCTTCTGATATCACTGGCTTTATTCATATGGAAGATAATCTAACTCAGCTAGGTCAGTCTCTTATTTAGATTACTTTAAAGTATAACCTCAAGAGTTACATTAATCATGTTATTATAAGAGGCAGAGCCAAGATGGTGGAAAATGCATATGGACTTGCCTGATCTCTATGAAATAATCCTCTAAAATTTTTGATATGATACCTCAAAACAAATTATGGAGTGCTAGAACCCACAAAAAGGATAGGGTGAAACCATTTTTAATGCCAAAAAAACTTAGAATGTCATCAGGAGATATTCATATCCTGGTGAGAGCAGAGTGTAGAATAGCATGTCAAAGCAGACTCTACCTGGGCAAATTAGCACAGGCCTTGAGGCAGCTGAATCATTTTCAATAGCTTCTTGTGTGCTTAGCTATAGATAGTAGCGGGGGGAGGGAGGGGGAAAGGGGAGGTTGACAACTGGCCAGAAGGAAATTATAGGGGTCTCTTTGCTGGCTCTGGATGCAGAACTCTATTGCACTTCCTATACTCAGATCCAGGTCACAAATACAGTCATAGCCCCTGGGGAAAGAGGAGGATGAGCACACACCAACAATTGTAGCTACAAGTGAACATGGGACCTTAATCACAGTTCCAAGGTAGAAAAGAGTGGTGATAGTTGATCATAAACCAGAGCACAGGATGGGAGAGTATTAATCACACCTCTCCTTAGATCACATGACCATAAAATAACTAAAAATTTAGAGATTCCCCACAGTTGCCTCTGAAGGCAGCTATACAAAGAACCAGAAACTTGAGATAGTAACCACTTCACCACAAGAATGAAGCCCTACCTATAATAGTTTTTTTATTTGTTTTATTTTGGTTTTTTAAATAAAGGACAAGAAAAAGGCTGTAAAATGAGAGATGAGATTAATGCAGGAAAATCATGAAAAAAAGGAGTCAACAACTTGGTAAAAGAGGCACAAAAAATAATAAAGAAAATTATCATAAAAAACAAAATTGACCAATTGGTAAAAGAAATGAAAATCTACTAAAGGGAAGAATTGTTTAAAAAGCATAGTTTGCCAAATAGGAAAAAATGTACAAAAATTCAGTGAGGAAAGGAACTCTTTAAAAAGTTGAACTGGCCAAATAGAAAATGAGGTACAAAAGCTCATTGAAGAAATTCATGCTTTAAAAATTAGAATTTGAAATGTGGAAGCTAATGATTCCAAGAGACATCAAGAAACAATAAAACAAAGTCAAAAGAGAAGAAAATGTGAAATATCTCATTAGAAAAACAAATATGCTAAAAATAAATGCAGAAGAGATAATTTAACAATTATTGGATTACTGGAAAGTCATGATAAATATTATTTTTATTCATAATTGGGGGAAAAGAAAATATTTTAAAATAAGACTAAGTACCCACAATGTCCTGAATGCTCTGCTAAGCACTTTACAAATATCTTAATTAATTCTCAAAACAACTTTGGGAAGCAGGTGTTATTATGAATCTCACATTACAATTGAGGAAATTGAGGCAAAAGGTTGTTAAATTATTTGATGAGGGTAACATAACTATTAAATATTTGAGCCCAGGTTTGAACTAATCTTTCTGAATTTAGACTCAATTCTCTAACCATTGTGCCACCCAGTTACCCAGTTGCCTCTGGGTAGGTGGCTTAGTATTATAGTACTAACTTGGTATACCACTAACAGGATACAGACAGTGGTCACTACTACACCAGGATGCCCTTTATTCAACCTGTATTTCCATATAAAGTTCAGCAAATTCCCTGTCTTCTACAATCACTAAGGCAGTTTCAATGATGGTTGAATAATCTCTGCAAAAATAGTCACACACACACAAAAAAAACTACTTTTACATGGCATTATTATTGCTTCCAAATCTTGACCCAAGGGAAAGGGGCTAAAAATGCAGGTTTAACCATGATTGAAAGTCCTTTGAGGTAGACTAACCTTCATTCTGAAAAAAAGAAGTGATAAGAACCAAGCTTATCAAGAATTTTCTTCCCCCAAACCACAGGAAGGCAAAGTAATCCCTGCAGTGAAAACACTACTATTACTACTACTACTACTACTACTACTACTACTACTACTACTACTACTACTACTACTATCATCATCGTTGTCTTCCTCATTGTCATCATCATCTTCTCCTTCCTTTCCTCCTTCTTCTCTTCCTTCTTGTCTTCTTGTTACCTTTTTTGGTTTTTTCTCATTATTGTCATCATCATCAAATTATATGTAATGTATGATTGTATCATATATCATATTTTAAATTGTATATAATATTTATATATATACTATATATTACATATACTAATAATATTACTACTACTACTAATAATAATAATAGGAGCCTTTTATAACAAATCTTAATCTATAGTAAATCTTATGACCAAGTTATAAGCCCCTGAAAGAGAATTTAGAAAGAAAACTCTAAAAATGTATTAATAGACATTGACTAATATTCTTAATTAATAATAATAAATTATAATTGCTTAATCTAAGGGTGATTTCATTGCTGCGATTGATATCTTCCTGTGTTTATGGAAGAAAAATCTTCATTGTTAACTAAAATTATATAGTGCTTTAAGATCTGCAATATGCTTTCCTCATGACACCATGATGTAGGTAGCAAAGTCTTTCTCTACTCTCAGCATGTGTTAGTGAGCCTCCTAGAAGTGAGATGTCTAGCTCAGGGTCAAACTGCTTACCCTAAAAACTACATATTGATATTGTGTAATTAGAGACTGACTGGTCATCTCTGTTTAGGACCTCATATCCCTGGCTGTCTGAGACCAACAAATAGTGAAGTTGTAGGCTTCCTGGCCCAGGAGACTTACTGGTACCACCAGCACCCCCTATTATCAGCCTGTTGAGCTCCTTATTACACTAGATTAACAGTAGAAGAAATAGAATACTTAAATAATCCCGTAACAGAAAAAAAAATTGAACAAGCCATCAAAGAACTCCCTAAGAAAAAATCCCCAGGACCAGATTGATTCACAAGTGAATTCTATCAGACATTCAAAGAGCAACTAATCCCAATACTATGCAAATTATTTGACATAATAAGCAAAGAAGGAGTTCTACCAAACTCCTTTTATGACACAAATATGGTACCGATCCCAAAGCCATGTAGATCAAAAACAGAGAAAGAAAATTACAGACTAATTTCCCTAATGAACATAGATGCAAAAATCTTAAATAGAATACTGGCAAAAAGACTCCAGTAAGTGATCAAGAGGATTATCCATCATGATCAGATGTGATTTATACCAAGAATGCAAGTATGGTTCAACATTAGGAAAACCATCCACATAATTGACTATATCAACAAGCTAACAAAAAAAAAATCACATGATTATCTCGATAGATGCTGAAAAAGCCTTTGGTGAAATACAACACCCATTCCTATTGAAAACACCAGAAAGTATAGGAATAGAAGGGCCTTTCCTAAAAATAATAAACAGTATATATCTAAAACCATCAACAAGCATCATATGCAATGGGGATAAATTAGAAGTCTTCCCAATAAGATCAGGCATGAAACAAGGATGCCCATTATCACCTCTATTATTTAACATTGTCCTAGAAACATTAGCACTAGCAATTAGAGAAGAAAAAGAAATTGAAGGTATTAAAATAGGCAATGAGGAGACTAAGCTATCACTCTTTGCAGATATGATGGTCTGCTTAAAAAGTCCTAGAGAATCAATTAAAAAGCTAGTAGAAATAATCAACAACTTTAGCAACATTGCAGGATAGAAAATAAATGCTCATGGGTAGGATGAGCTAACATAATAAAAATGACCATTCTAACCAAATTAATTTACCTATTTAGTGCCATACCTATCAAACTACCAAAAAACTTTTTTACTGAATTAGAAAAAACTATAAGAAAGTTCATTGGGAAGAACAAAAGATCAAGAATACTAAAGGAAATAATGGAAAAAAAAACATGAAGGAAGGTGGCCTAGCAGTACCAGATATTAAACTATATTGTAAAGAAGCAGTCATCAAAACAATATGGTACTGGCTAAAAGACAGAAGGGAGGATCAGTAAAATAGACTTGGGGTAAATGACATCAGCAAGACAGTGTACAATAAACCCAAAGAGTCCAACTTTGGGGACAAAAATCCACTATTTGACAAAAACTGTTGGGAAAATTGGAAAATAATATGAGCGAGATTAGGTTTAGATCAACATCTCACACCCTACACCAAGATAAATTCAGAATGGGTGAATGACTTGAATATAAAGAAGGAAACTGTAAGTAAATTAAGTGAACAAAGAATAGTATACTTGTCAGATCTCTTGGAAAGGGAAAATTTTAAAACCAAGCAAGAGTTAGAAAAAATTACAAAATGTAAAATAAATAATTTGGATTATATTAAATTAAAAAGGTTTTGTACAAACAAAAACAATACAACCAAAATCAGAAGGTTAACAACAAACCGGGAAAAAATCTTTATAACCAAAAACTCTGACAGAGGTCTAATTACTCAAATAAAAAGGAGCTAAATGAACTGTATAAAAAAATCAAACCATTCCCCAATTGATAAATGGGCAAGGGACATGAATAGGCAATTTTCAGAAAAAGAAATCAAAACTATAAATAAGCACATGAGAAAGTGTTCTAAATCTCTAATAATTAGAGAAATGCAAATCAAAACAACTCTGATGTACTACCTCACATCTAGTAGATTGGCTAAAATGATAGCAGGGGAGAATAATGAATGTTGATGGGGATGTGGCAAAATTGGGACATTAATGCATTGCTGCTGGAGTTGTGAACTGATCCAATCATTCTGGATGGCAATTCGAAACTATGCCCAAAGATCTCTAAAAGACTGCCTGCCCTTCAATTCAGCATTGCTGGGTTTGTTCCCCAAAGAGTAGATAAAAAGACTTGTACAAAAATATTTATAGCTGTGCTTTTTGTGGTGGCAAAAACCTGGAAAACGAGGGTATGCCCTTCAATTGGGGAATGGCTGAACAAATTGTGTTATATGCTGGTGATGGAATACTATTATGCTCAAAGGAATAACGAACTGGAGGAATGACCTCCAGGAATTGATGCAGAGTGAAAGGAGCAGAGCCAGAAGAACATTGTGGTAAAATCAAATGTAATGGACCTCTGTACTAGCAATGACCCAGGACAATTCTGAGGGATTTACAGAAAAGAACGCTACCCACATTCAAAGGAAGAACTACAGGAGTGGAAACACAGAAGAAAAACAACTGCTTGAAAACATCGGTTGATGTGGACATTATTGGGGATGTAGACTTGAAATGACCACACCAATGCAACTATCAATAATATGTAAATAAGTCTTGATTGATGACACATGTTAAAACCAGTGGAAATGTGCATTGGATATGGGGGGGGGGGAGGGTTGAAGGGAGGGTGAATGGGAAAGTAAAAACATGAATCATGGAATCATGGAAAATTTTTCTAAAAAATTAAAATATTTAAATCTTAAAAAAAAACCAACAATATCCTAAAGGGCTTAATTAAATCCTTTCCCTAGTTGCTATTAAAAAATAATAATAAAAATTTTTTAAAAATTAAAAAAGAAATGATGAGCAGGTTAATTTTGGAACTATATGGAAAGAACTACATTAAATTTTAAAGAGTGAAACCAGAAGAACCAAGAGAACATTATTTATATCAATTGAAAGATTGTTTGAAGAATGACTTGTGTATGTTCCCCTCCAGAGAAAGAATTGATGAATAGAAATAAGTAACTCCTAGTTTACACACACACACACACACATACACATACATACATACATACACATATCTTAACTAGGTATTCAAGTGTAACAAACAAATAATTTTTTAAAAGAAAAAATATAGCATTTTAATTTGTGTTTAAAAGATCATTTCTCATAAGCATTAAAGATGTAGTCAAGTAACAATTCAGCTGAAAAAAACATTTAAGCATTTTAGTAAACAGTTACCTTTATATATGTCAACAGTGTGATATGGCTTCAAGGAGAATTAATGTGTCGATAGGATCCACTAAAAGAGACATAGTGTGAGGGCAGCTGGGTAACTCAGTGGATTGAGAGTCAGGCCTAGAGACGGGAGGTCCGGGATTCAAATCCAGCCTCAGACACATCAGCTGTGTGACCCTGGGCAAGCCACTTGACCCCCATTGCCCACCCTTACCACTCTTCCACCCAGGAGCCAAAACACAGAAGTTAAGGGTTAAAATCATAATCATAATCATAAAGAGGAATAGTGTTTGAGAATAAGAAAGTACTTGCCCTGTTATACTCTATCCTATTCAGAATACATCTGGAGTATCATCTTTAGCTCTAGGCACATTTTAGGAAGGACATAGATGAGCTGGGAAATATTCTAAACAGTGCAATCAGGATAGTGAAGAGATTTAAGTATATCACAGAAAGATATATTGATAGAATTGAGGATGAAGACATTGGTGATATATTTTTATTTTATTCAATTTATTCATGTTTGAAAAACTATCATATTACATGTAGGGAGTGGATTCTGGTTCAGGGATTAATCCTGAGAAGTTGTAATAGTTTTTTTTTTCTACTACCACTGCCACCAGTTCCATTTAACCACTCCACTTTGAGTACCTTTTATAAAGATATATTTACTTCAAAGAAAGAGCAAAAACAAGTTATCAAAAATGACCAAGGCAACTAGGTGACTCAGTGTTTAGAACCAGGCCTGGAGATGGGAAATCCAAGGTTCAAATCTGGTCTCAGACACTCCCCAGCTGCATGACTCTGGGCAAGTCACTTAACCCCAATTGCCTAGCTGTTACCACTCTTATGCCTTGAAACCAATTCTTAGTACTGATTCTAAGACAGAAGGTAAGGGTTAAAGAAAAAATTCCCCAATACCTCCATAGTGTATTCCCCTGCAAATCAAGGTGAAGCAGGCTCAGCTTAGTTCCTAAATGGCAGCAGTTCTCAAAGAATGTATTAAAGATACCTAGGAATCCCTGAGACTCTCACAGGGGAGCTAGGAAGTTAAAACAATTTTCATAATAATACTAACAGACTTTATTTTCTATCACAGCAAATATCAAGAGACATAGCCCACATAAACAAGAGTTATGTGGGCAGTCCAGTAATTTTTAAGAACATTTAAGGAGGTCTTGAAAACAAAAAGTTTGAGAATCAGTACTCTATAACACTAGTCCCAGCAAGTTCATTCCCAAATGTGGTATCACTGCTAGATGAGAAATTTACTCAGCTTATTTGGCCTTTGTCCAAAAGTAGAATTGTTCTCTGCTCCTCAGGGCAATGATGCTAATTTGGCTTTAAAACCTGGTGTGGACTCCAGCTTCTTTATTTCTGTAGACTTTATCTTCTAAATTTTTTTTTAAACTTCCCTGGTCAGAGATTCTATTCCCTTCATCTAGAAAGGAAAAGAAGGAATACACAGTAGGCCAAGGACAGTCTCATCTCTCCAGAGGGAAGGATGCCCCAGAGCCTCTTCCCTTATAGCTTGGATTCCAGGAGCAACAGAATCATTGAACGAAGTAACCTAAACTAACATGCCGTTCTGAAAAAAATCCCTGTTCCAACTACACATCCAACTGAAAAGAGTTCTCCTCAATCATGCACTTAACATATCAGAATCATTTATATGTATGCTCCTGTCTCTTCATAGAACTTCTTACATGCCACCATGACTCTCCTAGAAGCAGATTTCCCAGCTTCTCCATATGGGAAGTTGCCCAGGCTAGATAACTGGTGGGATCTGAGCACAGAATGGTTTTACTTAATCACAGAGTATAGAAATAGGAGCAAAGGGTAAAAGTCGCAAAGGAGCAAATTATCCGTTGTATGGGGAAAATTCCTAAACAATCAGTGAATATTTTCTCTTAGAAAGTAATGAGTCTTCACTAATCTCTACCAACTGGAAATCATCTGTCTTTTTTCCTTGTCTCTTACTTTACCTTCTGCTGTTTTGACTTCATTCTATCCTTCATTGTATTTATTATTATGGAGTATTTCATAATACGGTATTTTTGGTATGTGTTATATCCATTTTGCTAGACTATAATCTCCATCAAGGCAGGGACCATGTCATAATATTACCCTCAGAACTTGGCACAGTGAAAGCTGAATAAATATGCAAAGGACTGAATCCTCACCTGAAAGGTAATAGAGAAGTATAAATTACCCTTCTATTTGAATTTGGTCCCTCTGGCTATTAGAAAGTATTCTGATTCTTCTGGAAGTTCAAATGAAAATATGAGTCATATTAAAATTGTGCCCTGAATACAAAGCATGGGTATTTAGATAAGGATATAATTTTAATATGACATTTTCACTTCAATTTCTTAAAGAATTATAAAATATCTTCTAGTAGCCAGAGTGAAAATTCAGAAACAGATGCTGCTACAATATTGTCTTTGTGGGCTAGTCCTTTTACCATACCTATACCTAATAGCATTTTTATGATGAAAAATTAATACACGTGATAAAATGTCACAACCCTCAGCCAAAAAGAAGTTAACACAAGGGAAGGAATGAGGCTTTATTTGTCACACAATCAGTCAATTCTCTGGCAAGCCTCAGGAGCTACATCCCACTTTTCTAATGAGGTGGATAAGTCACACATATTGCTCAGAGGTCATTGAAGCATTGACTAGAGGGGCTAAAGAGAAAGTGTCCTTCTGCACTGTCCTGACATACCTCATTGCCAAGCAGAATATCTTGGCTTCATTGATGTGCTATTTTTTTTCTTCTTTTTTTTTTCCATTACACTATTAGTTATCCCCAGTTGCCCAAATATAAGAGCCCACTGTCATCTTTTCCTTTGTTTTTGGATACACACCCTTCCAAGGAAACACTGGTGCTCTCTTCTTTGTACATTGGCACCTACAGATCTTCCTCAGCAAAAAAGACATAACAAATTTGAATCTGAGCTCTCAGATATTTCCAGAGTTTGTTGTTAAGGTGCAAAGGAATGACTTTCAGTGAAAAGAAAACATTTCAAAAGTGTCAAAGATGAAATGTACTCTATTTCTTCCCATGCATTTGACTTGAAAATTGGCAGTGGTACTCAGAGTGGGGGAAGGGGAAGCATGACAATGAAATGCATCTTTTATATCTTATTTTTCTGAGATTCACTTATTCTTGGGGATAAATTTTGATAAATAGATTAAATTTTCTTCTGTGTCATGCCCTGTCTCCTTACTTGGCTCAAAACTGACTTCACTCAAATTGTTTAAAGATACAGATTCTGACATTGGCACAAAAACAAATTATAAAATATACTTATGAGTAGTAAATAAAAACCTAAAAACTTCCTATTTAACTCTCTTCTCATGAACCATGGTAAAGGTGCCCCCTGTTTTTTGTTCTGGATTCCCCTTTCCCCTGTAATAGCAGGTTTAGAAGCATGTTTGCATATTGTGCCTAATTTTTACAGGAAATATATATTTAGAAGATAAATACATATCATACTGCTGTTTTTAAATGGAGCAGATTTTAGCATCATTAAAAATAATAGTATTAGGACAGGTAGGTGGCCCAGTATATTGAGAACTAGGTCTAGAGATGAGAGGTCCTGGAGTCAAATCTGATTTTCCAAAACTTCCTAGCTGTGTGACTCTGGGTCAAGTCATTTAACCCTCATTGCCCAGCCCTTACCACTCTTCTGCCTTAGAACCAATACACAGTATTGGTTCTAAGACATAATGTAAGGTTTTTTTCAAAAATAGTTTTACAAACACACTTCTTTATTGTGTTTAATTACATCTAAAATTAATTTCCTTTCCTACAGAAAAGGATGCTTACCTTGTCTCTCTTAATCCTAATGTCCTGAGTTCCTGGTACCAGCAGATATTGTTTCATCTTAAGATTAAAAAAAAAAAAAACAACCTTGAATTATCCACAGAAGAATTTTTCCATTGTAGACATTGGTGTTCCTCTGAAGATTTAAGTGTAGACAGACTATAACACTTAGTGATCCATATAGGAAGAATAGAAGGAAGGATTATATTTGGCATGTTGTATGACACTTTCAGTAATAAAAAGTTATACTTATTTACAAAAAGTCATTTTTATATGAGTTTCTGCAATATCTTTTGCTTTTTCCATCATTTTAGTCTTCCTAAGAATTCTTCTCCCTCTCCTACAGGGAGAATCATTCCACAAAATTAGAAATTTTTATAAAGCCAAAAAATAAGAAATAAAAAGAAGAGGAAAATATTAACAAAATTGATTAATACATTGAAAAACTCAAAAATATGTGCAATTGTCAACAGCTATGGACCTCCTCAAAGGGACAGATTGGAAGTATCCTCTTAGCGTTCTTCCTTCCTGTTTGATCTTTATAATTTTGCAGCAAAGCACTTTTTGTTACCAATATTCTCTCAGTGATATAATAATACTTCTACCATAGAATACTGAAACCTCAGAAAATTAAGTTGTGTATGTACAAAAGACAATAGATTTGCATAGGTAGGACATACCATACAACAATGATGAATTGTGCACAGTAAATGACTAAAGGATAGCATACATAAAATATATGATCATGAAAGGTAGAGCAGTACCAAGGGATAACAGATGGAAAGCATAAATAATACATTGTTACCCTCAGAATGTGAAAAGACCTAGAGGAAGGCCTCTAACATATTGGGGAGATAGTCTAAGATTTATGAGGGAGTATAGAAAATAATCCATCAGAATGAGAAATTGTGGATGGGTGACCATCTGCCAAGTTGGATTTAGTCCCTACATCAATGAGATCCAGTGAAATTTTGTTTCTGTATTGAATGGACATGGAAATGAAAACTGCCCATTAGCAATTCACAATTCATATATATATATGAGCATCAAATCTCAGACTATACAACAAAGAAGTAATCATCAAGATAATTTGATGCTGGTTAAAAATGGAGAGGTTAATCAATAGAACAGATTAGGTAGACAACATACAAAAGTAAATGCTTGTAGGAGCCTAGTATTCAATAAGCATCAAAACTACAGCTTAGGGCTTAACATTTAATGAAAACTCCTAGGAAAACTGGACAGTAGTCTGGCAAAAATTAGATTTAGACCAATATTTCATATTCAAAACCAAGATTAGCTGCAACGGGGTCCATGACCTAGATAATAAAGATTCACATCATAAACAAATTAAAAGAACAAGGAAAAATTATCTTCCATATTTATAGATACAGGCATAGTTAATGACCAAATAATTTATAGAAAGGATCAAAAGCAATAAGATATATAATTCTCATTAGAAAAAAAATTTTTTAATTATTTGCACAAATAAATCTAGATATAGCTAAGATTAGAAGGGAATCCATTAAATGAGGGGAGGGGAGATCTTTCCAGGAAGTTTTTCTGATAAAGGTCTCATTTACAAGATATAAAAGGAACTAATACAAATTTATAAGAGTAAGAGCCAGTCTCCAATTGATAATTGGTCAAAGGATATAAACAGGCATTCTTAGAGGAAGAAATTCAAGTTATGTATCACCATATGAAAAAAACACTTCAAATAACTAATAATGAAAGAAATTTTATCATAGCAGATTGGCAGATTCAATACATTTTTTTCTTTAAAAAAAAAATAAAATGGCGAATGTTCTAAAAGTTGTAGGAAAAATCACATTGTTGGTAGAACCATGAAAGCTAATTAAAACCATGCCCAAAAAGTTACTAAGGCTTTTTGACCTCTTGCCCAGAGGTGTTGCTACTAGGTCTATACCTAAAAGAGATCAAACAAAGAGGAAAAGAGTGTGTGTGTGTGTGTGTGTGTGTGTGTGTGTATGTGTATATGTATATACATACATACACAAAATCCAGTAGCAAATATGTATATGATATATGTATATGTATGTATAGATATAGATATATATAAATGTATACTCACATACTCCTTTACCCCACCTAAACCAGGCACAAAGATAGTCATATCCTTGATCTTGCCATCACCCACAAATGTACCATCCCATATTCAAGGATTCTGAACTCATTATCTTTCCTTACTTTTATTATTATTTCAGAAAGAAATACCATTCTCCCAGTACCTCAGGCTCACAATCTAGGAGTCATCCTGGCTTCTTCACTATCTCTTACCCTACATATACCAGCTGTTGTCAAAGACTGTGGATTTCTATTTCAATTTTGCATCACCTCTTATATGCGCCCCTTCTCTCCCCTGACATTGTCATCACCCTAGTAGAAACCCTCATCACTTTGAGCTGCTGATGAATCTGCCAGCCTCAAGTGTCTCCTCTCTTCCATTCCTTCTCCATTCAGCTATTTTTCTGCTACATTTTTTTTTTACTCAATGACCTTGTAATGATTAAAATTAATCTCAGAGACTGTATATTGAATTATAATTATTTATTAGTAAAAGTGAGAGAAAGCAAGAGCAAACTAATTAAAAAGCTGTGCTGTGCCTGTTTGACTCCATGTTCCCCTTCGTGCCACCACATCAGCCGTTGGGGTCCACTGCCCCAGCAAGTAGATTTTCCTAGAAATTGCTGATAAGACAAGGCCAGTAGTGTTGGTCAAGGAAAGAGAGAGAGAGCAACTTCAGTCGAGGACAGAAAGCAAGACAGAGAGAGTGTCTGGCTTCTCCAGCCGGCTTTTTAAAACCTAGTCTGATGCCTCCTACTCCAAGTTTCTAATTGGCCAGGGTTTACTTTAGTCATCCTCATAGAGCCAGCCACATCACCCAGTCATCCACATGGACTTCATTGGTCAAGTCCTGCATTTCCAGCCTGGTGACCCTAATTACTTGACTCAGTGGAGCTCTATCTAATGAGATGAGTCTTTCTGGAATTGGGGTTCCCTTAATATTTAATTCACACAGTCTCCAGCGGCTTCCTATTTCCTCAGGAACCAAATATAAAATGGTCTATTTGGCATTCAAAGTCCTTCATAACCTAGACCCTTCCTGTCTTTCCAGTCTTTTTACACCTTGAGCTTCAACACATAATCCTGATCAGAAAAAGTAAATAGAGGAAGACACAAAAACACTTCACAATCCTGGCAGAGATAATGTAGTTATTGTACTATTCTGGTATTTAACAGAGCTCTCTCACTCACTCTCAGCTGTTCTTATATTATTTTAACTTGACATGATGGATCATTTCAGCCATTAAAAGGAAGAATAACCAATGAAAAGAACTTATACTTTGTGTCCGATGATTATAAAAAGAGTTGCTGTGAGTCAATAAAGTCCTTGTGGAGAAATACTACTCTTAGAACTTGTAATAGGCACAGAGAGGAAAATTGGGCTAATTGTGAGGTAGATTCTAGGTGTTAACAGGAAAAAAAAAAAAAAACTTTCTAAGGATTCATAGAAAGGATAGGCAGCTAGGTGGAGCAGTGGATATATCCTTGACCCTGAAGTACAGAAATACTTGAATTCAAATCTAGATTTGAATTGCTACATGTGGAACAATGTAAAATTAAAAGTCATTTAAGTTTTGTTTGCCTCAATTTCCTCATCTTACAAAGTGGGGATTATAATCACACAACTCCTAGAGTTGTGAGATAAAATCAGATTATATTTATAGAGTGCTTTACTTAAAGCAAAGTTATGTTTAAAGCCCTATGCAAATGTTAGCTGCTAGCAATTATTATGATACATTAGGTTCCATGGACTAAAAATCAACAAAGAGAAAAAAATTATTGAGAAGGAAAATGAGCTATCCAAAAAGGCCTTTTGTAGATATGATAATTGTATTTTTAAAAAAGATATGTAAATGTAGACTGCTCTCCCTCTGTATAAAAGAAAAAAATCTTTAAGAGAATCAGTGGGGAAATGTGGTATAGTTTTGAAAAAAAAATCTGAGGAAACTTAGAATGAACAAGAGCAAATTAGGAAAGTTTGCTCAAAAGATTTGATTTGTTTTGGATTTGATCACAGTTTTAACTTTGTGGGAAAGGAAAGGAAATTAAAAATAAAACTTTTATTTTAAAAAAAGAGTCTTAAAATTCTTTGCTTCTCTCAAAGCTCATTTCAGGTACAACTTTCATGATAAAGCCTTTCCTGATGTCTTTAGTACACACCTTCAAATTAGTTTATATTTCCTTATGTGGGGACATATATTACTCTGTAAATTGTAAGCTGCTTGAAGTTCAAGACTTTCAAACATTCATCTTTAAATTCCCAACATCTAGAATCCTGTGTTGAACATTGCAGTTGCTTTGTTAAATAGAATGAAATCCTTAATAGAATGGTGATATCAGAAACTGAGAGAAGGTAAAACTATGGAATTCATTTTGTTTCTCATTCTCCTTTCTTTTCCAAGGAGAAAAATCCTTGGTCTGAAATTGACAAGGCTAACAAGCAAAGAAAAGACATATCAGATGTGATTTCCTAGCTAGTTAGTGATCTTTGAAGAATCATGTGGAATCACAGCAAAGACTTGAAACAAAGCATTTTAGGGAGGATCATAATAAGCTAGAAATCACCTAGAAGAAGACAATTTACAAAGTGAAGAACCTCAAAGTAATCCAGATGAGGGCTAGTTGAAGGAACTAGTGATGTTTAAAAGCCTTGAGGGAGGGAGAGTTTACCTAGGAGTTATCTTAAAGTATTTCATAGATTATCGTATAGTTTAGGGATTAGACTTGTTCTGCAAGGACTCAAAGAATAAGAGGTTTCAGAAAAAATCATTCAAGTCATATGTATATGAGTGTGTGTGGATATATATATATGTATATGTGTGTGTGTGTGTGTGTGTATGTCCTATTACTATCTCCTTATCTCCAATTTTTAAACAGCTAGGTAGTACGGCAGATAATTATCATCATCATCATCATCATAATGAAGTAGTAATAATTCATCAAACTTACCAATAAGTAATTTGGCCAGGGTCTCATAGCTATTAAGTTGCTGAGGATGGATTTGAATTCTGATCTTCCTGAGTCTAGATTCAGTGTATATTCAGTAAATTCACTGTAGATAGAGTTTGGGACTTTGAGTCAGGAAGACCTTACGTGCTACCTGATCCTTTCTAATTGTAACATCTAGTGGTCTCTTTTTAGTCCTTTGACTTCATTTTAGAGGTATCCAATTAAAACGTTTACCTCTCCTAGGCAGTAAGGGCACTCAGGTACTAGGCTGGGCTTTAAGTTGTCTTAAGTTAAGTTTAAGTTAAGCCTTAAGTTTGAGTTAAGTTTCTTAATGTCATCTGACTCAGTTTCCCATTTGTAAATCACCTACTTCATGGAATTATCATGAGGATAAAATGAGATATTATTGATAAATTTCTTAATAAATCTTAAAAGCATTATAAAAATTCTTGTTATTATTATCATTATTATTATGCTTATTATAACTGGTAAATTATACATTCCATAAAATTCCTTAATTACCATTCCAATCCAAATATCTAGCATTATTCCAGGAGCACTCAGGAATCAAACAGGCTTTACACAAAGAAGTGCTCAGTGCCACATGCATCCTTCCCAAAGTGCTGGATCAGAGCCCAGAGACTCCCTTAATGGGGCCACAGACACGGAGGGTGCATTGTGAGTGACTACATTTCCAAACTGACAATCTCCAGGCATCACTCCAAGGCCATAGGACAAAAGAGATTCCTGATTTGTTACGCAGGCTATGAGGTCAGTGCCGATGAGTGAGGTCACCAGCTGTGGCCCACAATTAACTGATAGTTCAAGAAATCCTGCATTAAGAGCATTCATCGTCCCACTGGAAGGTCTAGTCCTGGTGGGCAATATCCTTCACTGAAAAAGGCAAGTATGTTCTCTTATGTTTGTCTAGTACAAAAATAATGTGGAGCTCTTTCAAATCCACCTGTAACTGCTTTAATTGGGCTCCTGTCATAAGGCTGGTGGCTTTTTCCTAATTGTACCATCTAGTGGTCTTTTTAGTCCTTTGACTTCATTTCAGAAGTATCCAATTAAAACCTGTTTACCTCTTCTAGATAGTAAGGGCACTCAGATGCTAGACCGGGCTTTAAGTTGTACCAATTAGAAAGCTGTCCATTTGGAGTAATAAAAATACTGGGAAGTAACAGACTTTTAAAAAAGGATTATTTTGTAATCCCTAGGATAACATTTACAAACATCCACCTTCCTTCCTAATTTAAGTTCTGTAATAAAGAAGAAATGTCCTAACCATTAAGATCACCAGTACCAGAGACCATCATTATATTCAAGGGTGTGCTGGAGAAAACTGGAACTGACTTTCTAGAGCCAAATGTTAAAATTTCAGAGTGAGCAACAAATGCTCCAAATTGAGGCTTCATTTATTATTTTGTTGATTATCTAGATTTAAGAAAGTATTGGGGGAAATGCTAATAATTCAGATTAAGTAGGTCATAGTTACATTTTCCCCCATACAGCCTGTTATTAAATATTTACCAGCACATTTCTGATTCCCTTGCAAAATAGCTAGTATAATAGCTAGCATTTCTATAGCACTTTATGGTTTGCAAAGCACTTATGTTAATTCTTTAAACTGAGGAAATAGGTATAATAATATCCATATAAAGACAATGTGGTCATCTGTGGTAACTGTTCATATATCAGTCATTATAGTCCTTTTCCACTATGCACACCTGATAAACCTTAAGTATTGAGAATTAAGAATACATTTGTGACCACTGAGATAGGTAGTAATGTGCAAAAATATATAACAATAGGGATAACTAGCTAAGTTTTTCCCATTTCCCTCCAAGAATATATACCTTAGAATTAGTCAGTTTTCCTGTTTAGGGCAGCAGCGATAGACACTACCATGTGTGATATAGGACTAAAGGCTGGAGGTAGTAATATAGTTGTAATAAGGGACTAAAGCAGGGAGGTGATATAAGGTAATTGTGATAGGGGATAAGGCAAGTGGATGGGGTTTGTGAGCCCCTAAGTTAGTAGTTGGGAAAGGAGGGTATGATGCTGGAGGTAGTAAATTGAGGTGGTAGGAGGTGTAAGGGAATGACTGAGTTTAGGGAAATATAAAACGTTGAAGCATAAAGAGCTGCAAAGGGAGAGGTTGAGTTGTTGGGCAGGCAGCTGCAGCAGGGAGTACTGGGTACACAGGTTTGAGACAGAGACACTGAAGAGAAACAGGCTGAGCCCTCTAGGTAGGAAGGGCACTTCTACAGACAAAGGTTAGGGCCAGCCAGAAATGGCTTGACAGTGATTAGAGAGCTTTCTAGTCAGTTTCTCAGGTTCACAAGGAAGAGTCCAGAGGAAGTATAGAGATCACCACTTCCTCCAAGATAGACTCCTCCAACTCCCCTCAGGACTCAGAGAGAAACTATTCCTTTCTCTCTCTTTATCCCTCTTTTATCATTCAGTCAATGATTTAGCCAAAGGTTTGATTAAATGACAACAGGGTTTATTGAGTTTCAGGGTTGACTATAAAGGATAGAGGGATACAAGGTATCTCTAACAACTGCCTAGGGAGAAGCTTCAGGTGGGGGAAGGGACACAGGAATATGAGTCTGAGAAAGGGCCTGCCTCACTCAGTCCCTGGAGGTTTTGTTGCCTTTAAGGTTCCAATGATTCAGGAGATAATTTTTATCAATGGTAAGCCCTACTTGACTACAGGGAAACTAAATCTACAAAGTTTGAATGCTACCACCCAGATCCACCCTGCTTCCAAAACCCACAGGAAATTAGGAAAGGAAATGGTGATTGGAATAGGGAAGGTCAGGGAGATCCAGAGGATTTAGCTAAGCTACAAATCTTAAGAGAAAAGCTGTAGAATCAAGGCCAGGTTTTCAGCCCAAAGACCTAGCTCAGTTGACCCTCCTACTCTCACTGAGCCTCCAGGATCAACTGCCTCTAGTCAGGGTTCTAAACCCTTTTCAACTGTCAGAAATTCTGCAGTAAGGCCTTTGCAGGGTTGATTTGCACCCTTTTGCACCACACATGAGAGCCAATCTCTTTTCTCTGTAGTGACAAATTATCTTCTTTTGGATAGGGGAGACATTACTAGCATTATTACCCTGTTCTTTGGTGCCAAATTCCTCCAAAGAATCAAAATTTAGTTTAATACATGATTATAGCAATTTTGGTAGTGAATAGTATCTGGATTCAATCTTTCTACAATTTCATTGTAGACTTCTTTAAAGTCTGTTTTAGGTATAGGTTTGACTGAAACCTATCCTTAAACACACATACCATACTGTAACAAGAACATATTCATAATTATAGCTTTTGGTCATTTGAATAAAATCAACCTGTATGTTAACAATAGAACTTATCCTATATCCTGCTATGTTTTTATCTTACTTTGTTTCCCAGTTCCATAAGTCAGTCCTCATGTGACATGGACTCAAGACCTTTTATTATCCTGGTTATCCTCTTCTGGACTTTCTGTATGTCTATTTCCTTCTTAAATCACAGCAGAACTGTTGATGGAGTTATTCTAGATGAGGTCTGATGAAGACATACTACAATGGAACAATTACCTTTCTACGAGAAGCTATGCCTCTATTAATGCTGCCCAAGCCATGTCATGTTGTTATTGTTTTGTTGTGTTTTGTTTTTTGGTAGCCATATCTTTTTGTTAATTCATATAATTTTGTTAATTCAAATAATTTTGCTAATTCATATAAGACCATTATATCCTGGGGGCAGCTGGGTAGCTCAGTGGATTGAGAGCCAGGTCTAAAGATAGGGAGTCCTACTTTCAAATCTGGCCTCCCACACTTCCTAGGTGTGTGACTCTGGGCAAGTCACTTAACCTCCATTGCTCATTATAGCCTTTCAGAAAAACTGCTGTTTATCTATGCTTTCATTTCTTATCCTTGTGGAGTTTATATATATATGATTTTACATTTATCTCTATTGAAATTCATCTTGGTAGATTCAGCTCAGTGCTCCACCTTGTCAACATCCTTTTGTTATTTTGATTCATCCACTCTGTTCCTCCTAGCTTTGTGCCATCTACCAATTTGATTGTACAATCCACGCCTTTATCCAAATAATTGATAAATATACTAAATAGCTCTAGGTCAAGCACAGATCCCTGGGATCCTACCCTGGGTCTTCCTGCCATATTGAAGTTGAACCATTAAAGACTACTCTTTCAGCAGGGACATCCAATCAGTTCTGATTACATCTAATTATATTATCACACAGTCTACATCTTTCCATCTACTCAACAAGAACAGTATGAGATATTTTATTTAAAAGTTTGCTAATGACACACATAAAACCCAGTGGAATTGCTCATGGCTATAGGAGGGAGTGGGAGGAAGGGAGAGAAAGAACATGAATTGTGTAATCGTAGAAAAAGATTCTAAATTAATTAAATAAATAAATGAACTTAAAAAAAAGTTTACTAAAATCTAAGTAAACCATATGCACAGCATTCCTCTTATTGCTTAGTCTAATACTCTGGTCCAAAAAAAAAGAAAAAGAAATGAGGCTAGGTCGATAAAGCTTATTATTGGAGAAAAAATTCTGGCTCTTTGTAATTGCTACCATCCCTTCTAATAAATTTGTTAAACCATCAATTTAATAGTCTGTTCCAGAACTTTCTCATGAATGAAAGTTAAGCTTACTGGTAGACTTGGGAGAAATGAGACCTAAGAAGAGCTGAAATGATAAGAAGTTATGGTTGGATAAATGAATTCTTGATCATGGAAATACTCACATTCTGTTGTAGATTGGTGAATTCAAGAATGTAAATGTCTCGAAAAAGGATACTTTTAAGTTTAATCTGCATTATTAAAATTATTTTAAGTGTAAAAATTTGATAAAAAATTAAGTCCTAATTTGGAATGTTTGCTAGTTAATGAAATGTAAATGCTCACACTGAAAAGTTAACAGTAAAATCTCAAAAGCCAGGAGCTGGCTGCAGGGCAATACTTCTTAGAACATAATTTCTTTCCTCAATTATCTGGAGGAACTCTTATGGAAGAGAGAGAAATCAGTATACTTTCTGGAAGGCCTGAGTTCAAATTCCATCTCAGACAGTTACTAGTTATATGATCTAGGGATAGTCCCTTAAATTCTTTGATACCTAGTTGTTCTTGTTCTTGTTCTTGTTCTTGTTCTTCTTGTTCTCCTCCTTCTCCTTCTCCTTCTCCTTCTCCTCCTCCTCCTCCTCCTCCTCTTCTTCCTCCTCCTCCTCCTCCTTCTTCTTTCTTCTTCTTCTTCTTTCTTCTTCTTCTTCTTCTTCTTCTTCTTCTTCTTCTTCTTCTTCTTCTTCTTCTTCTTTCTTCCTCTTTTTCTTCTTCATCTTCTTTTTTTGGATAAAATGAGGAAATTGGATTCAGTAACCTCTATTGATGTTCAGTCATTTTCAGTCATTTCTGATCCTTTGTGATCTCATTTGAAGTCTTCTTAGCAAAGATATTAGAGTGGTTTGCCATTTCCTTCTCAATTTTACAGATGAGGAAACTGAGATAAGTCGCTTGCCTAGGGTCACACAGCTAGAGAGTGCTAGAGACCACATTTTAACTTAGGAAGATGAATCTTTCTAACTCCAGGCCTGGCACTCTCTATTGTACCACCTAGCTGCCCAATGGACTCCTTGGTCTTTTCCAATTGTAAATCTGAGAACATAGAATTAAACACGTGGGGCTGGCCTAGAAAGTAATTGGTTTTCATCCCAATAAGGTTCTTCAAACAAAACCTGGGTGATCACTTTTTGGTGGTGCTCTACAGGGCATTCTTGTTCATAGATGAGTTGGACTAGGCTCTGCAGGTCCATTTTGGCTCTTAGATTCTGTGGGTCTGGATACTTTAAGAATTCTACATTCATTTTACTATGTTACCATCTTTTTAAAATGGAATACATTTACTTAGAGGCATAACATCCACTAAGCAGAGGAATACATGATATCTAGCGTGCTGGTGTGAGATTTTGGATGAGTTATGATTTTGAAATGACAGTGTTTTTAAAATGCAGATCTTCTTGTCTTGGTAAGTAAATCAAATGCATTGGAAAGTCAGGCTTTGGGTTGATTGGTTGGCTGGTTTGTTTGTTCATTTTTTAAACAAGCCCTGTGAAGTTACTCTCTATCAGGGGACAGGGAATAAATCACATCATTTTCAGCACAGTACTTTTTTTTTTTTAATCTGCAATGGGGAAATGTATTCATATGTTGATTTACTATGGCTATAACTGACTGGAAAAAGTAAGGCCCAGTGGTCCCTAAAATTTCCCTGCCAAATTTTCTGAAAGATTAATCTCCAGATTAAAAAAAATATGATATGATCTAATAGTATTTGTAATTATAAAATACATGGCCTTTGTTATTTCATCTCACAGAGGTCCTAGGTGTGAGAAAAAGGAAATTGGAAAGTAAACTAGTCATGGAATCAATACAAAGCTACATATCAGAACAGTTAAAGTAGACACAGTAGATAGAAAGTCAGATGTGGAGTCAGGAGTATCAAGGTTCAAATCTGACCTCAGACACTTCCTAGCTCTGTAATCCAGGGCAAGTCACTTAACCCCAGTTATCTATCTAGCATTTGCTGCTCTTTTCTCTTAGAAATGATAACAAGGAAGAAAGTAAGAGTTTTTTTTAAAACAAACAACAAAAACCCAATATATCCCTGATTGTTCTTGTATATCTCAGAATTAGGACTGAAATCCTTCAAGATTCTTTCTGTGTCAATGCAACCTGAAAAGAAATCTGTCATTTATCCCAAAAGAAAAAGTATTGTGAAGGTTGAAATAGTAGTAGATAGTGTCAAAAAAAAAATCTAAGTTCATATACTGCCACTGGTTGGCTGTGCAAATTTAGGCAAATCAATTCATTTATCAGTTTCTTCTACTATAAAATAATGGATTGAGCTAGATGAGAACAGAGCAGTCCACCAGCCCTGACATTCTTTACAGGTACAATTGTCCTGCTCCCATGCTGTATGTACACATATACATCATATGTGTGTGTGTGTGTGTATACACACACATATATATTCATATACATTTAGATGGGTCAAATGAAAATAGTGTTTTTTGAAACCCTTACTTTTTGTCCTAGTAACAACTCTAGGACAGAAGGGTAAGGGCTAGGCAAATGAGGTTAAGTGACTTACCCTGGATCACATATCTAGTGTAAGGAATTAAAATTAAGGGTTTGACTAAAATATATGAAAATTATAAATAATATGGTGGTTGCCAATTTAAAATATAGATGGAGAGAGTGAAAGTTGAGAAATACAAAAAGAGGGTAGAGGAGATATTTAGCCTATCACACTAAATATTGCTCCAGTGCTCAACTCAGCCCAACACGACTTGTTAACTCTTAGCCAGAATTAATCTCTCTCCAGAAGTCAGGAAAGGAAAGCCAGTTATTCATTCACCCAAGTTCCCTCCAAGAGGCAGTTCAAGCTGAAGACAATGACCTGTTGAGGACAACTCCTGAAGCCCACCTCTAGCCCCAGAAATTCAGGGCTTTTAAAGTGGCTTCCTGTCCCTTCCCCTCTTCACAGGGGCCAATCACAGCTTTCAAATTGTCTAGCACTGCCCAGGGGGACAGTATCTTTCAGGAGCCACTTCTCATCCTCTGGAGGTATAAACTCTTATCAGAAGGATTCATAATTTCCTGACTGATTGAGTTGTTACCCACTGTAGCAAATGACTTGATGTCTGGTGAGGTACTAAGTAGGAATATTTAAGTTAGTGTTAACCAACTGTTAACTCAAAATAGACAAAGAGAATAAAGAATTCCCTTTCACACTAGAAAGTGTCTGAGGTCAGATTTAAATCTAGATTTTCCTGATTCCAGGCCTCTATATCCATCTAGCTTTCCCCAGATAAGAATATCTGTAAAGTGCTCACACAGTGCCTGACTCATAATACATACTATATAAATCCTTATTCTCTTCTCTTCCTTTCCCCTTCCCCACAAAAAACAGAATGTGGAAGAAGAATAGATCTCTTTTAGAACATATTTGGTGACATTCTGTAGGCCTAAAATTCTTGGTCAAAAAAAAAAACTTCATCTACAAATATATAAAATCAACAACTTTTTCATAAATTTGTTTCTGCTGTTTTGTTTGTTTTAGAAGGATTTTTCAGGACACAAAATGACCAACTATTCAACATCAATCCAGTTTGATTTACTGTTATTACTTAGAGATGGCCAAAGGTTAGTATTTGGGTCAAAGGGTAAGCAGCAGTTGGTCCCAAATTTATACCTTCACAGTAGTTTTTAAATCATATCAACATAATTTTGTGGCATTATGGAGTACAAAAAAAATTTTAGGTTTTGCTTCAAAAAATTTACTACAAATAACTAATCATCAAACAAAATTAAAAGTATCTTGATTATCTTATTTTTTCAGATTACCACTTTTATTTCCAGAATCAAAGTACAATGAAACTTCTCATTACATATAGTATTTTCACATAGAATCCCTATTTTCAGAAAAGATTCTAGCATACAGATTGACTTGAAATAAGAATTTCTCTGACTGGCTAAGTTGGGAGTTCACAACTGATGTCACTATTTTTTTTTCTTAGTGGAATGTAAGTATACAGATGATAGAGACTGTTAGTAATAATAATAATAATTAATTAATTTTAAAGTAATAATTATTTATTTTAGCATATATTATTACTATTGTTATAAATTATAGATCTAAACCAGAAAAAGACCTCAAAGGTCATCTTATCCAAAATCCTTCATTTTCCAGATAATAAAAATAATGCACAGAAAGATTAATTCTCTTTCCAGGCCATACAGATAGTATTATAGGAAAGATTTGAATACAATTCTTTTGAATAAGAGTCCATGTTTTACATAATAAAAAATTCTTGTTTCCTTTGTTCCTTTTCTCTTGCCTGTCACCATATTCTAAGACTCAGTTCTTAATTTTTTTTAAGATTGCTTGCCATTGCTTGCCATTGCTTGCCAAGTAGGAGATACTTTATAAATGAATGTTGGATTGAACAAATTCACATTCCTAGAGCTATAAGAATGAATAGTTATTAGAAACAAAAGCAGATTATGAGAAAGTTAACCTATTTTGCAATCTATATTTTTATTCTCTTTGATTTCGAATGTTCCCCTGAGTGTCATATTAAGATATGGTTTCTGGAAAGATTAAAGTTTTTTTTTTTTTAAATTGCACTTTATTCCCTTCTTCTCACTCTTTTCCAGAAAACTCTGTGGAATATACACCTCAAACAAATATTGAAGGAAAATTAATCAGATAATAATTCATCTTATTTAAAAACAAAATTATAATATAGATCTTTAGAAACTCTTCCTAAGGTTTCTTATTTTAAAGCAAGTCACTGCCTCATCCCTTGGATTTTGTAAATATTTCTCAAAGAATTCTAAGACCCTGATAAATTCTTCACTTCTCTGCTTTAATCAAAGTAAACTTTTAAAGTTTTCTCTATTTTCACTGTCATTTGTTTTTCCCAAATGGGGGCAAATGAATAGGTTCAATTTAAGTACAGGAGAAAGATAAGGGAAGAGTAGCAGCATCAAGTAACCCTTGCCAATTCTATAGCACATTACTGTAGTCACAATTATAAGAAAAGACATCCCACAATGTATTTTAAGGGAATTTAGGTTCATAACTTAAATAAAAGATCAATCATTTGTGACTTCAAAGGTAGCCCATGCTAATAACAGCACTGTAGGTGGTGGACAAGAAAAAAATCCTAGCCTAGACAATAAATGAAACATCAACACCATTTCTTGAGATAGATAATAAGCCTTATTGGCTCAAGAGATTCTGTTTTATATAAATAATAACTACAGAAAATGTTCACTTAGATGTGGCTTGCTTCTACTTAACTCTAGATTTTTTCCATAGTGAAAGAAGTAAGAGTAAATGTAAGATATAATCAGTGTAAATTCTGTTAATACTTTATTTATGTGTATTCTGATGAACTCAAAGAAAAGAATGATATTCCATTAGCTAGTATGGGGGGAGGGGGTAAAAATTAAGAACAGAGGCAATGGCCTGATTGTTGTGTTAGGGGTTAGAGGGAAGAGAGAAAAAGAGAGAGAGACACAGAGAGAAACAGAGAGAGACAGAGACAGAGAGAGACAGAGGCAGAGACAAAGTGGGGGGGGGAGGAACAGAGACAGAAAGAGAGGGACAGAGAACAAAACAAAGACTGAGAGAGAGAGGGAGGGGAAGAGGGAGAATATAGTGAGTGTGGGGGTTGGAGGAGAATAGGAAGGACATCACCAAGATTGTCTTTTATCATTACAAAGTTCTTCTGGGCAAACTCCCACTCTAAATTACAAGTTAAAAGATCTAGAAAGGACTATAAAGTGGTGTAGAGGAGAGAGAGAGAGATTTTAAGACAGAGTACTTGGGTTCAAATCCTGACTTTTTAAACACTCAGTTCACAATTTCTTTGGGCCTTCATATGTAAAAAGAAGGGTTTGAATTAGATGAATCATTTAGGTCTCTTCTATTATAATTCTATAAAACACTAATAGGAGCTCAAAAAGAATAAAAAAAAAAAACAACACTAGCATGGCATAACACCACTCTTGGCATGGACATATTGAGCATATACATATTTTAACCTCAAAATCCTAGTTTATATTTACCATAGACCATAAATAGTGAATCTTTAATAAAAGTAGTGTCCCAGCTGTGCCCTATATTAGTTAATTTGATTAAATATCTTAAATAGATATGCTGTGATAAGTCAGGCTTCTGTAAACGTTTAAATAGAAAATTCTCTGGTCTTCCAATCACCAAGTAACTTTTCACCTCACTTCCTACTGTTCCCCAGGAAGAGTAGATGAGAGAGATGGATAGAGTTGTGTGAAGGAAAGGAATGGTCTCCAAAGATTTTGTATCCCTTAGAGCATGAATATATAAATTGATCTATTTATTGTGAAATTAGAACCTGTCATCCTAAAAATTAAGATTCCCAGAACCCTATTCACTTCCTGTTTTTATGTCAGCGGCTTTGGTGGAGCGGGGACTTTTGAGCAGGTAGAAAACGCTTAGTCACATGATTTCTATTTTGTCAGATAATAAACTTTAAAAATATAATATTTCAAGTATTGAACTTTAATTTAACTCTTACATTTATGGCGACAGGAAGTGGGGTTCAGAAACTTTTAATTCTTTCTAAGTAGATTAGTTTGATTTCCTGTCTGCTGTGCTGATAGGATTAAGCCAGGTGGGGTTGATCTGTACAACTTCAAGTGCCCCAAGGTCAGATTTTCCCTAGCTGTTGGAGAAAGCTAAGGAAGTGAATTCAGCTACTTTCCTTGTAGTCTGTGGCAGAGGGTTGTTGGAGCTTCCCTGCCCTCTGAAGACTTCTGGTCAGCTGTGCTGATAGGATTAAACCAGGTGGGATTAATCTGCTCATCTCCAAGTGCCCTGAGGTCAAATTTTCACTGCCAGCTGATGTAAAAGCTAGAGAGGTGAGTTTGGCTTCATTCATTCTAGTCCATGGGGGAGGGGTGCTGGAGCTTCCAGGCCTTCTGAAAACCTCTGGTCTGTTGTATTGATAGGATTAAGCCTGGGTGTGGTTGATCTACACTGCCCTAAGTACCCTGAGGTCAAAGCCTCAAGAGAAAGCTGGGATAGCACAAGATGGAGGGTATGTTCACCCTCTCTGGGTTTCTCCCCTAGCAGCTTCCCTGCTGTCTGTGATCAAAGCCTTGAGTTTGGCACATCTGTGCCAGCAAGGCGCTCCCTCGGACTAGTGTCCCAGCCCACCCAGGGATTCCAGTATCTGCTGGAGATTCAGCACATTAGGTGGAGGAGGGGATCTGGGATCTTCCTCCTTTCTTTCCCCTCCTGCCTGAGAGTTCCAAGAATTCAGGCTTTTTTTTTTTTTTCTCTCCCCCCCCCCCCACCTTTTTAGTTGGGTTCAGCTGGAGGATTCCCCAGCTTTATTGTGTTGTCAGATTTGGTTTTCTGTTCCCCTGGAGCCTTTTTTCCTTAATTGGTGGTAAAGGGCTTTATGGAGGTTTGGAGCCTTACTGCTTCTACGCCACCATTTTCCCAGAATTCCTCCAACTCCTCTAAATAGATTAATTTGAAAAGAATCCCCGTTTCTCCTGCCATAGCTTTTTGCCCCACCTTCCACCCCCACCCCAAC
>NC_058130.1:273894849-273898954 GCF_016433145.1 Gracilinanus agilis | reverse complement strand
CCACCCCAACCCATCCCCACCCCCACCCCCAAACTCTCTTCAGAGCTGCCACCTATTGCTAGTGATCCTGCTTTCTGCTGCTAACTCCCTGGGTGGTCCCAGCCACCTGCTTCTGCCACTCCTGCTCCTCCTGCTCCTCTTGCTGCTGCTGTTACTGATGCTGTTGTTATTGCTGCTGCTGATTGGAGCCACTCTTGGGAGCCTTGGAAAGTATTAAATCCCTCTTTCCCTTACATTGCCAACAACTGAGTGCTTGCCTTGAAAGCCTGGCTATATTTCCCTTTAGGCAATCCCTCTTCACTCCCTGTCCACTTGGCAGGGGAAACAAGCTGCTCCCTGATATTTTACTCCTAGGGGTAAGGGGAAGGAAGGTTACTCTTCCAAAAAGGAGGTAGAATTGCAAGCATGGCCCACTCTATGAAAGAGCAGTGCATTACCAATCTCAAATAGCTCCCAGTTTTAGGATATCTTTTCTTCCTACCACTCCTGGGTGCACTAATCCTTGTGAGGAGAGATTCATTTCCCTACACCACCTTGCCATTCTGGTCTGCCCAGTTTCTACAGTACATTCAATATGGGATTCCTCCACACAATGTTCAGTGCAGAATTCTCCCTCACTATGGGAGATCCCAGAAGTTTGACAAAAGGAACCTAAATGGAAAATTATCCTGGAGAGGGGAAGGAATCTTAAAGTGTCTGGAGGTGGATTTTAAACCTTTTCAAACTCCATCGTTTTATGGAAGTCTCTGTATCAGAATTGGAAAAAAAGAACTCTTGGATTCAGTGCCTATATCCTGTCACATATATTGTACTTGCTGATTGCTTGTTTTAAGATTTTATTTTGTTTATTAAGTTCTGTTACACTATGTCACTTAAAGCTACTGTGTTTTGGCTATTAGTTATATATTCTGTTGCACTGTCTTTATTTGTACCTTTATCTTATGACTGAAATGGAGAAGAAACCATTGCAAAAGTACCTTTGAGTTGTTTGTAACAAGAGGTAAGGGTCCATTTAGTAGCAGAAGTGAAGTGCTATAGCACTGTTCTTCACCACCATAGTACAATAGATGGGACATATAAAAGACATGTCTTTAGAGCTATTATAGTTCCATGCCAAAGGAAGGAGCAAAGCCAAGGGGTTGATTACTTCATGATGGGTTATAGTCTTATAAAGTTTTCCTAAGGGGAAGGGTACCCCTAAATAGTCCCCAAGAGGGAACATTTCAGCCAAGATTAAAAGCCATGAGCTTCAGTAGCTACCTGAGTAGATCCCTGTGTTTGTCAACACCCTTCTCAGGGAGGATTATATAATTGTCATAAAATTCTGGTCTTATAAAAGTTTTTCTTGTTTCAGAGTAATTTTAGGATAAGAAACTTGCTACCTCCCAGAATCCAGGAAGTGAACTGCTTGGAGAAAGCACCATGGAGATGCCTACAGAAACCTTACACTGCACAGAAAGATCCAGAATAAAATTTGGGTTGTAGTGAAATTAAACTGTGGGAGGGTTGTAGCACATTTGTTTTGTATATGTACTCTAATTGGTTTTATTCTCTTTCCCTTTTATCCCCAAATTATTGTAATTTAAAAGTTGGTTATGTTTACTAGATCCATTGGAGAAACTAGTTTTTCAAGGGATCTCAGGGAGGATTGTGAAATTAGAATCTGTTACCCTAAAACCTATGATTCCCAAAATCCCACTTACTTCCTGCATTCATTCTGATGTAGACAGGCTATAAATTAGGTGGAGTTCTGTGGCTAGCTCTCTTTTCCTTCCTGTTGGTGGCTTTGGTGGAGTGGGGACTTTTGAGCAAGTAGAAAAAACTTAGTCATGTGGTTTCTATTTTGTCAGATAAACTTTCAAAAATAATACTTCAAGTATTCAACATTAATTTTAATCTTACATTATCTACATATTCATATATGTATGTGCCTATACATATAAATATATTCTTTTCTCTGTTTTGAGTTTAGATACCATTTTCATTCTTTTATTTTTAGTCAATTTTTTGTGTTATTGCTACATTACTTTAAATATAACTTTATTGCTACAAAATTTTAACTTTGATTTTTTTAATTAGATGTTCATTTTTAAACATTTAATGCTGATCATTTTTTTCTTTTATATCTTAAGGATTTTTTTCTTTAAATTTTCAGTACTTAGCACAGTACATGACAGATAATGTCCTTAATAAATGTTTCTTGACTGAATAACTGATAAGAGTATTAAAAGCTAAATGTCACCCCAAAGTTTCTAATTTTGGAAAAGATTATTTGAAATTAAATCTTATTTTTCCTTTTAATTTTTATTTTCTCAGGTTTTTTTCTTTTGAAGCAAAATTTTACTTCCTATTTTGATAATTTTCTTTTCCCAAACTGGAGGAATTCCATGTGAACTGGAATGACCTCCAGGAATTGATGCAGAGTGAAAGGAGCAGATCCAGAAGAACATTGTACACAGAGACTAATACATTGTGGTAAAATCGAATGTAATAGACTTCTGTATTAGCAGCAATGCAATGACCCAGGACAATTCTGAGGGATTTATGGAAAAGAAAGCTACCCACATTCAGAGGAAGAACTACAGGAGTGGAAACAGAAGAAAAACAACTTGAACACGTGGGTAGAGGCGGACATGATTGGGGATGTAGACTCGAAACTACCACACCAATGCAACTATCAAAAATAGGGAAATAAGTCTTGACCAATGACACATGTTAAAACCTTTGGAGTGGAAATGCACATCAGCTATGGGGGTGTGAAGTGGGGGTGAAGGAGAAAGTAAAAACATGAATTTTTCTAAAAAATAAAATATTAAAATTTTTTTTCTTTTCCCAACTCACAGAAGTTAACATTTAGGTTTTACTGTTTTGCTTTGTTGGATATCATTTTTTCTATGAGTTCTTTTGTTTTAATGAATTACTTTACTTTCCATATTTCCAGCACTTTCTAGTGTTGCACTAAATCTTTGCACTCCCATATTTGAAATGAAAATTAATCCTATTTTATTTTGTTATTTGAACACTTTTCCTCATTAATCAATTCCCCATTAATGTGAAAATAAAATGTCAATATTATCATCTATATTTATTTGTGTGTTCACCTTGCTAAAAATGTTCTGGTGACAATTAATTTGCTGTGAGTTGCTGTTATTACTGCTAATTTTCATTATCTAAGTTTGGACAAAATATTTAGTCAATTATTGAATTGACTCTTGATTCTTGGTTAAATATTGGCCTCACTGGTAAATATTATGAAAGTATTAAGGTATTTCTTGGAAAATTTTGACACTTGATTGTTGTTAACATTTGTGATATGGGCAGCAGGGATACATACAGTGCTGAGCCTACAGTCAGAAAGACACCTTCCTGAATTGAAATCTGGACCCAAACACTTACTAGCTGTATGACCCTGAGTAAATGACTTACTTTGTTTGCCTCAGTTTCCTCATTTGTCAAATGAATGAGAGAATGTAATAGTAAACCACCCCAATGGTTACCAATAATGGTAAAACTTGCAAAGACAGTGAAACTCTATAAAGTGCTAGAAAGATGGAAAAGAAAGTAATTCATCAAAATAAAAGAACTCATAGGAAAAAAATGTATTCAACAAATCAAAAGCAAACAAAACCTAAATGTTAGCTTCTATGAGTAAGGAGAAGAAAACAAAATATAAAAACAGGATACTTCAATATCTTTTCCAGGAAAATCCCAAATGGTGTCATAAAGAATTGTACACAACAATAAAACTATTTAAAGACATGCTGATATTTAGAGTCAGCCTTGTGTACAAGAATGAAGATGTAATTACAAAAGCCTTCATAGACAAGTTAAAATAGTAGGATCTGTAGTATAATAAACATAGAGGTATGGATATGATTAGGGTTTTGATGTTAAAAGATCACTCTACTGCAAATATGAATAACATGGAAATAGATTTTGAACAATGACACATGTATAACCCAGTGAAACTGCTTGTCAGCTCCAGGAGTGGGGTACGAAAGAGCAGTGTGTGGAAGGGAATCATGAATCATGGAACCATAGGAAAATATTCTAAATTTAAAAAGGACAACAAATAAATAAATGAATAAATAAATAAATAAATAAA
>NC_058130.1:273779155-273884858 GCF_016433145.1 Gracilinanus agilis | reverse complement strand
ATATATATATATATATATATATATAATTCAAACAAGACAGGGTAAAGAAGAACAATGAATTGACTCTTTACTGTTGAAAATTATAGCTCTCCATGCAACCCAAGGTTTCATCAGCTCTTAACGGCCTATCACACTGTGCAGTCCACTAAAACTCCTGAGACTTTTTCAGACTGACTGCTCTCTATCCTGCCTCTCCCTTCCCTTACTTGTGAAGTGGAATTGTTGAAGCCGAGAATAAAAAAATAAAGTCTTATTGAATTTCCGAGTACATGAAACATGATTTTCATATATATATATATACATATATATATATTCTTATATAGTATTCTGGCTTTTTCATTCAGTGTGATAATGATTCCTTTAAGCTTTAAGTCTTCTGAATATTTGGCATTAAGGGCAGTTATATATTCTCTTGTTATTGCATTACTTATCTTGGGATATCAAATCCCTGTTGGTCCTTTTTGTTCTGTCTTTTACAGTCCAAAGTTCATTCTTCCTGGGAAAGAAAATAGAAACAAAGTAAAAATTGAGAGTCTCTGTCTTTTTTCTGCTATCAAGGTCCTATCTTTTCCCAGCCAGCCATGGCCCTAGTTTTTTGATCCTCCTCTTTCTACCAAAATAGCTTTTATAAACCACACTTTTTTTTTTGTTCTTAGCTTTTCTTACCAGCATCACTTATTCTGATCTCTAGAGATCCTTATCTATATAGAATCATGTCAAGCCATTGCATTCTTCATTTGCTACCTCCTTTGCCCTTGTTTTTAGCTTCTTTGTCTTTTAACAATATGTTGACTGAAACATTCCCCGTGTATACACATCAGTTTCTTCAGAGCCTCACTGTCAATATTCATAAGAATTGCTTCTTTGTGTCTTCACAATTTCATTCATTTTTTAAAGATTGTCTCCTTATTTCACCCAGACTAAAAGTTCAGGGGCTACTTGACCCCAATTCTCTTTGATCACAGGTGATTTGGTCTCCTTTTTCTCACCTGGGCCTTTTTGACCTTCCTTAGGCAACTTGGTGGCCTTCCAACTTCTTGGGGCTCACCATAATGATGCTGAATTTAATACAGACTTAGCAGAACTCCTAAGGCCAGTCTCAGCTTCTCTTTGGAGGGAGGAACTGAAGATTATGACACCAAATTGTACTGGTAACTGAATAAACCACACCAGTCATCTTGTGACTGAATTTTGGAGGTAGATCAATTCTTTTATCTTTTTTTTTTATGCTTACTTTTTGTCTTACTAACAACTCTAAGACAGAAGGGCAAAATGGGGTAAAGTGACTTGCCCAGAGACACACAGCTAGGAAGTGTTCAGTTCTCTTTCTATTCATTTCTGGGTCTTATCCAATTTCTGTCTTGTGAGAAAACTTTATTCAATTGTCAAAACCGTGAGAGGATTTTATTGCATTGTGTGAATCTAAGTGCATGGCTGGGAAACTGGATAATCTTTACCTGCTGCTTAGAGACCCTTATTTTAGGACCTAATTTATGCTGACTAGTCACCAAGTAAGATCCAAAGATTGATGCAAGGAATTTTCTCATGATTATACACCTGAAGAAACCAATATGTCTTCTTTGAAAACTGGCCTGCACTGGTCAATCAGCTTTTGTTTCCACATTCCTTTGATTGAACACACGGGGGTTGGGGGGTGGGAGTAGGGCATCTCTTTTTCTGACTTCAAGGAATTGCACCAGTTCATTCTCCCCTTCCCAATTTGGAAAGTTCCTAATCTTTCTCGAATTAGAAATTAGTTTAACTAGTGTTCTATCCTAGTTAATTGTTTCTTTTTAACTAATTAGCCTTTGATTTATTATTTTTAATGTATAAAAATCACTCTACAATTATTTGGGGTCTAGTGCCAAAGGTGATTGTTCTGATTTGTTGGATAATTGACGTGCATTGCTTACTAAATCAATATGCTTGGAAGTCCAAACTTTTATTTCCTCAGTCATTTCATCTTTTATCTGCAACACCTTGAAGCAGGGAATACAGATGTTCACCAAACCAAACCTAAACACAATTTCATTCTTGAGAGTTTCTCATCTCTTTGCAGGCAACTTCGCCCAAAGAATTTTAGTCTGTGAGATGCTACCTGTCCTTCCTTTGGAACCTTTGAAATCTGTTTTCCCAAAATCTATGGTGCACATCACCATTAACTTTCTTGACCTCCCCTCATTTTCACACTAGCAAGCAATTCTTCCCTTTTAGTGAGAAAGAGATAAGAAATGGAGTTTCATTAACCTGTTGGGTTCCTCTGCCTTTAGAATGATAACATTGTCATCAAAGGAAGCTAAGAAATTACTTTTTGTTTCTGAAGGAGAATTCTAGTAGATTTTTGTATAATTAAAATCAGTCATCATTGTGCCATATTTGTGATCTATTTGCAAAATGCCTAGAGCTATTCCTTTTTCTCTTTATGAGGCCCATAGCCTATTCTAATGATAAAATAACTTCTTTATCCTTCCATTGACCTTTACTTAGATGTTTTCCACTCTGATTCCTGCATTTCTTGACATTTTTTTTTAAACTCTTGTCTTTCATCCTGGAATCAGTACTATATATTGGTTCCATGGCAGAAGAATGGTAAAGGTTAGGCAATTGAGGTTAAGTGACTTGCCCAGGGTCACACAGTTAGGAAGTGTCTGAGGCCAGATTTGAACCTAGGACCTCCCATCTCTAGGCCTGGCTCTCAATACACTCAGCTGCCCACTACATTTTTTTTTATCCTATCCTGTCAATTTTTCTCAATCCTTATTATTTCAACTAAGATATATACATAGAGAGTCCTATACCAATGATAGGTTTCTTCTCTCCTGTCCCCGTTATACCTATCAGGTCCTTACCATATATTTTTATGTCTTATGACCTTATTTGGGAGCCTTTGCAGTACTGGTTACTTGGTGTAATCAATTCAGTTTTATCGACAAATAAGAGTATCTGGAAGACTTCACTACCTTCAGGAAATCTCTCATCCATTTGGAATGTACACTAGATATTCTCTGTGATAGTGGCAAACACTTTGGTAAGCAAGTAATATGCTTTGCCTAATGATAATCAGAAGTTATGTCCACAATTGCTCAAAATATATTTTCTAAACAATCCACATTAGACAAAAAGTAGATAAAGAATGTTTGGAGGGTTTCCTCCTCAGATAATGCTATGTAGTTGGATTGATTTCATGGAAAGTCATGGTTAATCTGTGTATATATCTTGAGCAGCTATTGGGTATTGAGCAAGTTACATTGCCTTTGGGAATTTTGCATGCTTTCAGCAAATCTAATATTTACCCTAAAACAAAAATCCATCTTTTAAAAAACATTTTTATTCTGGTAATGTTACATAGCTATAACTCATGAAATACCCCTCTCTCTGAATAATTAAAGTCTCTTGTCACCCATAGGGCAATGGAGAGGTGTACAGTGAATGGGAGCAGGCTACTGCACTTTACTAAATAAGATTGTACAGAAGAAGCAGGGTAAAGAATATCATCTGCGAAATGTTTCACTAGAAAAAAAATGAGTCCCTCATATAGTGAAAGTGAGAATGTTTCATTGTCTGCGTGTTCCACTGATATTCAAACAATGTCAAGAGAGCTAAAGAAAGGCTACTAGGACATTGAGTAAACCCTCTGTGAATGATTTATGGGAGGAAATCAATAAGAGTCCTTCAGAATGAATCAGTGTGAACAGAGGTCTGCATCTTCACTGAAGGGAGCACCCATTGAGTGGTACCCATTATGTGGGTATCAAAGGATGTATGTGATACAGTCTCTTTGGGGTTATAATTTCCATAAGGCAAAATTCATGTTTTGTTTTGTTGGGTTTTTTTAGATTTAAGTATTTTATTTTTTTAGAAAAATTTTCCATGGTTACATGATTCATATTTTTACTTTCCCCTTCACCCCCCTCTTCTCACACACTCCCATAGCCAACTTGTATTTCCACTGGTTTTAACATATGTCATCAATCAAGACTTATTTACATATTATTGATAGTTGCATTGGCGTGGTCGTTTTGAGTCTACATCCCCAATTATGTCCACATCAACCCATGTGTTCAAGCAGTTGTTTTTCTTCTGTGTTTCTACTCCTGTAGTTCTTCCTCTGAATGTGGGTAGTGTTCTTTTCCGTAAATCCCTCAGAATTTTCCTGGGTCATTGCATTGCTGCTAGTACAGAAGTCCATTACATTCTATTTTACCACAGTGTATCAGTCTCTGTGTACAATGTTCTTCTGGCTCTGCTCGTTTCACTCTGCATCAATTCCTGGAGGTCTTTCCAGTTCACATGGAATTCCTCCAGTTTATTATTCCTTTGAGCACAATAGTATTCCATCACCAGCATATACCACAATTTGTTCAGCCATTCCCCAATTGAAGGACATACCCTCCTTTTCCAGTTTTTTGCCACCACAAAAAGCATGGCTATATTTTTGTACTAATCTTTTTATCTATGACCTCTTAAAATTCATGCTTTACCTATCTTGATATCTTCATATTATCCTAGCAACTAGAACTATTCTTGGAGCACTATAATCTCCAAATAAATGTCAATTAATATTTTGACTTTCTGATGTTCTCCATTTTTTCATGTTTTTCTGAAATTCTACACTATGAGCCCCATATTTTCTAAAAGAAATTCTGTATTTCTTTTATTAATCCCTTACTTTCATAACACAATCACTGTGACTACTTTTACAACCTTAGAACAAACAAATTTTCCTGTTCCAGTTTTTCTTCCTTCTTTTCTTGCTTAGAGAAGTGTGGAGTAGAAGATGGAGAGTGAACAGAGAAAATGTTTCCTGGTAGAGATGAAACCTTTTGAAAAAATAATGTTAATAACCAATCTACCTGGAAATAAAGCACATTCACAAATAATATAATATACATAAAGAATGAATTTAACACACATAAATATTAAGCATCAACTATATGTATCACTGTGCTAGATATTAGGAATAAAAAAATAATTGTGATATAGTCCCTAGCATTAAAGGAATCATATTCTAATAAATCAATATATTGAGTTCAAGAAGAGGGAATGAGTACAATGCTATACATGCAAAGTTAAAAGACCTTTCCTTTAATAACTTACAACTCTTCATTCTTTTCAAGCTGCCACACCAAAGTAGTAGGGCAGGGATTGTCACTAGATTGTCACCTTGACATAGAATCATCAGCTTACTCTTGTCCTTTCTACCCACAATGATCCAGACTCAGAAATTCCAAATGATAAATCACATCAGAAATTAATTTTATCCTTTGTGAATCTTGACAGAAATTGTATATGTAAAGGCAGAGCCAGGTCTAGAACTCAGAACTCCTTTCCTCTCCAAATGGGATGCCAGAGGAAAGAGAGTAACACTACAGTGCTAAAGAATATGTTGCAACCCTTGACAAAAAAAAGGAAGACTTCAGCACTAGCTATAGCAAAATATTGAGAATTATTGCTTTGGGGAAAACAGAAAGTTTCTCTGATTGTCCTATCCTAGTAGGCCAAGGACACTACTTTTCAAGTTTAAACGGCTGATCACCAATGCCAACAAATCATATGTGAATACATGGATGGAAAAAAATTATTGTTCTGATGATGAATGGAAAGTCAATTTAAATGGGTGGTTTGAGATAGGGCATTTAAGCAATGTGAGAAAAAAATCTGTATCAGCAGAGTCTAAAAACACCTATTCTTGGATATTTGAGGAAATGGTGATTGTCACTAAAAACTCACCAGTAATCATTTTAGAGAAATTAAGGTTGGTCAGGCAAGTTCCTTAGGTCTGGGAATGAGGTATCACTGAACTTATCTTTTAAAAAAGAACCAAAGATTGCTTAACAGAGTAGCCAGCTTTACATCTATATCTTGGAATAGGAGACAAAAATCTGCATGAATTCAGTCACTTAGATACAAAGTGATTAAAGGCAGGAGCTGCAATAATAACTATTCCTGAATAGAATTCCAGTGGCACTGGTAAAAAGCCCAGGCTCTGAGTTTTCTTCTTTCTTTGACTCTCATCATTAAAAAAAAAAAAATCCTTGAGGTAGTAGGAGTAGCACCTGTGATATCCAGTGGTTCCTGAAAAGCTTCTCCCCTGCCATTCATAGACTGTCATAGCTTTGGATAACAGAGCAGCTTTTTCTCACCACATACACAAAAGGTTTTAAAACATCTGGTTTAGATAGTGCGTAGCAACCAACATGGTTAGTGATGAGCCAATGGTATTACTCTGCATTACAGTGGAAAAAGCCCTAGATGAATTGTAGGAGATATAAATTTCAGTCTAGATTTTGCCACTTACTACCTCGTTTCTTCATCTTATCCTCCTCGGTTAGAGATAAGAGTTTTCCCACAGCTCTTTCATGAAAATATTTCAGTGATCAAATGACCCTTTAGCCCTCTGATCTCTGAAGTTAAAAAAAAAAAAAAGCTTACTTTGCTTAAACTAAATTGAACATTGGGACACTAATAAATTATGGCAACTATGGAAGCTATGGCATGGTAGAAAGTGCCCTGGTTTTGGAGTTAGAAGTAGGTCCAAATTTTGACCACGCTATATATAACAGCTATATATATGATATTCAACAATTCCCTTTGCCCTGAATGGATCCTAGTTTCTTTATATGAAAAATGAGGAATTTGTTCTGGATTCTTTCTCTAGTCCTTTCCAAAGAAAATCAGATAATATTAGGAATTCTGTTATTTGGTTTACTATTTCTATATGAAAAGAAGAAGCTGAGGGAGACAGAGCCAATATGGCTTACTCAGAGTCACACAGCTAAAAAGCACCGGAGACTATATTTCAGTTTACATCTTTCTGACACAATTAGCAAGTTGGTTTCAGTTTACATATCTGTAAATGGAAATAATAATAGCACTTACCTTCCAGGGCTGTTATTAGGATAAAGTATTATTTGCAAAGCACTTTAAAAACTTAAAGTGCCATATAAATGCTAGCTATTATTAGTATTCTCTCCAATATGATACCATCATTGAATAGTAAAGGGAATAAGGATAATATTGGGCAATAATTAAATGTAATGGATTTTGGATTAGAATGGCAAGGAAAATGTAGTTATGATGATAACATTTATATTATGATTAGCATTCACAGTCCATGTAAAAGTTACTTCAATGACCCATTCTTATCCCACAGTAAACCCGTGATTTACAAGGGAGGCAAAAATTATTCCTGTTTTGGTCTAGAAGTGTGATTTCAACTCAGTAAGATAACTCCCTCTGACACAACTGTTTCCCAACTGGTGGTCATAGAATAAGGTCCTTTACCTGAGAGCTGTGATTTAAAAAAAATTTAATTGTTGTATTTTAATTTAATTGATTTCTTTTATAACTCTATATATTTTATTTTATGCATTTAATAACATTATTCTAAGAAGAGGTACATAGGCTTCACCAGAATGTCAAGGGAGTTAATGAAATGGAAAGGGTTCAAAACCCTTATTTTAGAGAATTACTGACACACTGAGAAGTTAAGGGGCTTGCCCAAGGTCATGTAGACAGCATTTGTCAGATGTAGAACTTGTTTATAGGTCTGACACTGCAACCAGTTCTCTATCTATTACACCAGTGGTATCAAATTCAAATAGAAATGGGTTAAACCATACATAAGGATCCCACACATTAATAGTTTTGAAATTTAATATTACCTATGCTTTATTGTGTTTTTATTTTTTAAGTGGCCCATGTATTTGACACCTTTATACTACCATATTGCTTTTTCTATTTAAAAAAAAAACTGAGGCTGAGAGATTGACATCCCTATAGTCATATACCTATAAAGAAGGGTATATGGGGCATTCAAGAAGGACTAGCACCTCCTGTGTGAAGGCTTACCAAGTCCTTTTCATGGCTATTCATTTACCTTTGGTGTCCACCTGGCATTTTACTCTCACCTGTGGTTTCAAAAAACTATAGCACATGCAGCAGCCGTGTTCCAGTAGAAGCATCTCAACAGATGGGCTAAACTAAATGGGGAACCATTTAGGAGAATTTCTGTCCCAATCAGGTGAAGACTTTCCCTGGAAGAATGGTGGGTAAACGAGAACAATTTGTTTCAAGAGTTTGGGTCACCCACTGAATTCTGTGCCATCACCAGTCATCCTGACTTTTGTCTTGCCAGTGGACTTCAGTGAATCTGAATGAGAGAGTAAGGTTGATGACTATTTATGTAACTGCCTCAATTAAATCCAATTCATGCACAAATGGAGACATTGCCAGTGATATCATTGATCCTTTTTGTAAATGAAGGATGAGCAACAACAAAGTTCAAGAATAAGGATTTGCATCTGATTCCAAATATGGAGCACTTTGCACTTGAAAATTTTCTTGGCTTTATTAATAACTCCATGTTCTGTTTGGTTTAAAGAAAATGAAATTTTAGCTCATAAATGAAAGTGATAAAGGTTATTTGATCATGGAATGGTTTACATGAAGGAATGGTTAAACAGTTCTTATCTAGGCCCAAGGAGGATTAAAAGGAAGAAATAAGCTCCAATAAAAGAAGAGCTTTCATTTTTTTTTAATTTAGAATATTTTTCCACGATTCCATGATTCATGATGCCCCACTCCCACTCTGTCCTCACCCCCTCCTGAAACTGACAAGCAATGCCACTAAGTTATACATGTATCATTGTTCAATGATTTCTTAACATCTTTATTCCAAAGAATTGTGGAATTTTAGAGCAGTAGAGTGATCTTTTAACATCAAAACCCTAATCATATCCCTATTGAACTACTTGTTTGATCATATGTTTGTTTTTTTCTGTAAAAGAAGAGCTTTCAAGTGGGTGTAAAAAAAAACAACTATGTAGCCATTGGGATGATGAAAAAAATTTCCTAACATATAGAGGAAAACTGTGGACATGTTAAAAAAAAAGATAAATAGAGAATCATTTTTCACCAGTGGTTTGAGATGATCTCTTGCAATCTCTTCCTGCTCTAAAATTCCACAATTCTTTGGAATAAAGATGTTAAGAAATCATTGCAAGAAATGCAAAAAAAAAAAAAGTAGATACATAAATTTTTGAGTCAGGCAAAATAAAGCACATTTTATAAGATGTGTAGATGAGGTCATGAGGAGACTAAATGACTGGGCAGAGATTACCCAAAGAATCAGGTACAGTATTAAGCCAAAATCAAGGCATCTTGGTTTCTATGGCTTTCCATTCTCTACATACCTTCCATATTACTGCTAATTCTGAGAAGAGCAGAATATAACCCCAACTTTCTGCTTACTCTTATGGCAGGAATTTAAGTCTCTCTTGGAGAAGGATAGGGAAGAACATGGTCATATATGTCTATTATATATGTGGAGACATATTTTGAGCCTCAGAGGGACAGTCACATGTGGGCCTCTCTACACAAGGCTCTTACCTCTCCTTATTACACATGGAGTTTTATTACAGAATAAACTACAAACTTTTTATGTTGAGAGAAAGGAATGATGTGCCTATGTTTTCAGATGTAGGAAGTGAACAACGATAGTGGGTACAATTTGTTTTGACTATGATCATCATCAAAACTAATAAATTATAAAGAATTATTTATATATTTGTTTTGTTTATTATACTATTAATAAATAGAATAGCTAGTAATCTTGAGGGGCAAGCCTCATGGAGATTTAATATAATGAAAAATGAGCAAATATTTGTTGTGAAAGAGGTTTCTTGAGTTTATTAAATATGTTATGTTTTATTCAATAAACATGAATTGGGGACAGAGACAATTGCCAGAGACAAATGATTAAATAGTAAGAAGGATGTTGTAATTTTAGTAATTATCATAAGAAATAGTAAACCTTAAACCCCATAAAAATAAGCTAGCAACAGGTAGAAAAAAAGGAAAATATCCATCTCAGGCTATACATTAGGGTCAGCTATAAGATTTTGTGTTCCATTTGTAATATAATTATCGCATGTATGCACACCTGTCATCAAATCATGTTGAAAGGTCTTTGAGGTGTTCACTGTAATTCTAGTGGCTGGTAGAAAGTACTGCACAGTTGGCACTTAATAAATTGTTGAATTAACTATCTGAGGTAGTAAAAATTTGCTGTCTCATTTTTTCTTCCCAGCATGAAAAAGTACCAAAGTTTTTATGGACACTATACATCTACTTTGATGAAAGAATTTCACTGATTTCTGTTTATATAATGGATGTCAGAATTGGCATTGACCTTGTCTATATCATTATTCCAGCTTCCTTGTCTGTGAAATGAAGAATTCAGGTGATTCCCAGAGAAATGAAATGATTTGCCAGAAGTCACACAGGTAGAAAGTAGCATGGCCAGGATCTGAACCAAGATCTTCTAACTCTTAGACCAGTCCTTTGTTTCACCAGACATTTCTTATTTGACTCTCCTTACCTAATAAAAATTAAAACATCAGGGGGCGGCTGGGTGGCTCAGTGAATTGACAGTCAGGCCTAGAGATGGGAGGTCTTGGGTTCAAATGTGATCTTGGACACTTCCTAGCTGTGTGACCCCAGGCAAGTCACTTAATCCCTATTGCTTAGCCCCTACTGCTCTTCTGCCTTGGAACTAATAGACAGTATCAATTCTATGACAGGAGGTAAGGGTTTAAAAAAATTTTTAAACATCAGTAAATTAGCCTTCAAAACTATTCCTGATGTGTCTCTGTACTAAAGAATGTTCTACTTGAAGCTGAACTGAACCTGTAACATCTCAACTTGTCTTTAAACTTTCTCAATTAGCTTTGTCATCCCCTTATTCCAGGAGAATGATCACTAGAGGTTCTATGGGGACAGAAAAGTGAACTTCTCTTTGATCCTGCCTTTAAATCTTTTTTTCTGGGTGTTTTTCCTCCTTACCTGAGGTCTTTCCCATTGTGTATAGTTACGCATTAGCAATGGAAATCAGAATCTTTGAACCAAATCTCTGACGGTTCCATTTTTCCCTACCCCAGAACAAATTCCCTTTTGGAAGTTATGTAGCCAGCTAACTTAGAGGACCAAGTGCTACTGCTTAAATAGAGGGAACCCAGGACATCACTATGATCCATTGCCTTTCCTCTGCAGAAAAGCAGAGCTGATTATCATGTTTCATATCCACAGTTTCCCTGTTCTTTTTTTTTTTTTAAAAGCCTTTTCATATGACAGGCCAATATGCTGATGATGTGTTCCCTAAATCAGCAGAGGGGGAAAGATGTAGCTTTGGATCTGTCATTCATTGGAAGTCACTGCAGTTCAAACAAAAACATTTTTAATGATGTTCTCTGTTCTGTGTACCCATGGCACATAGGACCTGCTTTCATAGGTCTGCTTCCTAATGGGAAAAAACAGGCCTTTAATGGTAATATCAAACAGTACCAAGTACTTCTCACTCCTTTGTCAATCCATGGGGCATTTCCCAGCTCTTAATTGGATCTGCAATCCTATGAAATGTTGTATCATACACGTAGTGAGTGTATCTGCAGTGCTGTTTCATCTCTGTGGGGACCAGAGGGTCCTAAAGTTCCCACAGAGGGAAACAAAATTTATGAGACACCACCGGAAGTGAAACTTTCCTAAACGTGTCTAGGGCAGAGAAAGGACAGGGAAGCTGGGCTACCAAAGTGCACTCTGGGACATGAAGCCATATAATAGGATAAAATGAGGCATTAAATCTGTATTCAAGACCATGGGATTGGCTATTTCCTCTTTTTCCTCCTATTGCCCTTGAGATGAAGAGTTGCTAATTGCCAAGTAGTCAAGGGGAATAAGCTAGACCACTGAAGTAGCAATTGTTGCTGCTGCCCATGAATTCTAACTCCCAGATTTTTGAAGCTTACTTTGGCAAGATATAAGAATCAGAGAAGCAATTGGATAGTAAAGAACACTTCCAAAGACCAGCCTTCAGAGGTAGGCTAAATTAGGAAGAGAGAAAGTCTCAATTACCCAGAACAACCAGTTTTTAAGAATCTTGGCCATTGGTGAATAAGGAGATATAGTCTTGTGGGTTTTTTTTTTCCCTTCATTATATTTCCTATTGTTTTCCCCATGTAGGAAGGTTGAAATGAAGTCTAGAGCATATTCCTGGTCCTTTGTTCCTTTCTGTGACTTAACAAAGGGTGTGGTTTAAGGACTTTCCTGGCCATGTCCAAAGAGCTGGTAAACTACTCAGAAGGAGGTTTTGGAAGATGGCGAGAGGTGGACAGTTCCAAGTGGGAAGAATTTAAATCTTTCTCTTTTACTACTTTTTTATTTCACTAAGTCCAGTGAACTGAGACCTGTGAATTTAGTCATAAAAAGTAGCATTCAAAAGTTGTTTGTTTTTTTCAATTGCCCAAGTGCAAGAAGGAGTCTTGGTAGCTACAGATTTCATATCCTTGATATTTTTAGCAATCTTCAGCACCACATTTGAATTTCCCTCTTCCCTCACTCTGTACTCACATCAACAAAAAGTACTAGGAAGTACCTAGATTTACAGGTTGGGTATCCTCTGATGTCCAGAGAGGAAACTTGAGCTTTTTAGGAGGCTACTCTATTTATACACAGAGAGGAAATGATCTGATGCCTCAAGGAAAATATCACCTGGAGGACAACTACAGTATCCCATTCCTTGAATGGATAATTAATATAGTGACATGCTATTATCAAGTAGACTTGAGAAAGATAGTCATTTTGGACTACTGCCACTAATGTAGTGTCCCAAGTGTAACAAATAAAGTACACAAGTGTCACATACAGTATGGATTTGTAGTTTCACTCAGAAGTCACATTGACCCTTATTTTCTGAATATCTCCTTTCTCTCTCCTTCAAAAGCCATATAGCTAATATTTTGACAGTCTAATTCTTTGTCCTTAGGTTCCCAGAGGATTCAAGGTCCAGTGGTAGAATCTGTTAAAGCTTGATTCTGAATATGTTAATGTTCCTGAAAAAGTGAATTTCCTAATGTATGAATATACAGAAAATGGAGAATTTCAGAGTAAATATTCTTACAAAAATGTGCTTAATTGTATTCATTGGATGGGAAAAAAGGAATCCTAGAAGTAAAATGCTAGACAGAGAAGAGAAGAAACAAAGAAAACTATATAAAAAGAAAGTCAACATCACAAAATTTTTAGAGTTGTACACCTGAAAGGAATCCTCTCCATAACAGAGTTGACAAATTGTCACCTTCTCCTGCTTGGGAGAATCCAACCCCTCCTGAGGTAGAACATATACTTTTGGACCATTCCACTTAAGCAAATTTTCATGATATGATGCCTGTAATTGCCCCTTTAGAACATCTACACATTACTCCTGATTTTGTCCTCGGGTTAAATAAAAGAACAGTTCGCTAGAAGTCCTTGAAAACTCAAGGACTTATGACAGAAGAAAGATGACAATAAGGTATTATAATCACTTTAAAAGATGGAGCCAAACAAAGTCACAGCTTTATGAGGTACAAATATGTCCCTTGATAAGAAAAGAAAAAGTATAAGATGAAAAAATGAGACCATGCTTCAGGATGATCTATAAAAAGTCAGTTCAATGGGCCTAGAAAAGAGACTCAAATGGAAACTAGCCTCTTATTAGGATAAGTAGAAGCACAGACCTGGAGAAAGAGAAGCTATAAGAAGTCACATAGAGCTGAAAAAAAAAAAAAAAGAAACATGGTAAAAAGAAAACCACGGCATTGAAAGAAGAGTAAGTATGCCTGGTCAGATTGAGAGTGAATTAATCATAACAGAAGCATTTTTGTGGAATTTCTGAACCTCCCCCTCAACTCCAGTCAACACAAATCCCTAGGGTTATATTTCTATATTTCCTTTTCTCTCCTTGAGCTCCTTCATGGTAGACCCAAAGCTTTTCTTCTGGCTTTTGGGTTGGGTGGGAGCTGTTTACCTTTCTTCATTTTTAGTATTTACTTTGTCTTTCTAAAGGGTGATAACCAATGGAATTTGATAGTCCAAGTATAATTATTGAGATCCAATGCACCTGGGAAAGGAATATTCCCAGAGAAGAAAAAATTCCCACCCTGAGATATTTTTATAGAAGTGTTGTCTCTGGCTAGGGACTCAAAACTAACTAAAAAATAATCTTTTGATGCAACTTCGCAGAGGAGAAGATTCTAAGGACTCATAAATATAAATGAGAAAAACTAATCTGGAACATGGATTAGTAATAGAGTAAGAGCCAAATAAGAGTGATGGGACTACCCTGATCCTCATGTTCTCTCTTCTTTAACACTGTTGTTACATGTCTAATCCTACCACCACATCATAAATCTTCAAAAAATTGACTGTATTTCTCTTGTCCTCTCTGTCTTCTCTCTTCCAAATGGAACATCCCAAGTTCCTTTGATTGATCCTGGTAGGACATGGATTCAAGGTTCCTAATCCTCCCCTGAACTAGTTCCAACTTATATATGTGTTCTTCCTAAATTGTAATACTGATACATAGAGGAAATATGCCAAATGTGGCCCAAGACACAGAGTGAGACTACCACTTCCTGATTCCTTAAAGCTATATCTCTCTTAATGTAGCCCAAGGTCATAATAGTGGTTGTTTTCATTGCTATATCATCTTTCCTATTCATATTGAGCTCATCATCCACTAAAACCTCCATATATTTTTGTGGGGAGCTGCTATCCAACCATGACTGCTCAATCTCATAATTGTGAAGTCAATTTTTTGAACCCCAGTATAAAATTTTACATTTATCTTTATTTCACTTCAGGTTATTAGATTTAGCCTTACGATTTAGAATATCAAGCTCTTCTGAGCTCTCTACTCTCTCATTCAATATATTACACATTCTCAAATTTCTGTCATCTGTAAAATTGATAAATATTCCACTTATACTTTTATTATTAGGAATTTATAATTATAATTAGAAATATGACCGAGAGCCTTACACTGAGTCATAGTTGGGTGGAGCATCTGAATAAAGAGACAAACTGAGTGAGGATGTTATTTGCAGCAGCTGACCATTACATACATCTCAATCTCTTTAAAAAGGTAGGTACTGTTGTTTTCAAGAAAGCATTATGGGATTTAGAAATGAGAAAAATCACAGAAATCATCTAGTCCAGGGGGGCAGCTAGGTAGGTAGCTCAGTGGATTGAGAGCCAGGCCCAGAAATGGAAGATCCTAGGTTCAGACCTGGCCTCAGACACTTTGTAGCTGTATGACCCTCGGCAAGTCACTTGACCCCCATTGCCTAGCCCTTACCACTTTTCTGTCTTGGAACCAATAGATAGTATTGATTCTAAGATGGAAAGTAAAGGTTTAAAAAAAAAAAAAGAAATCATCTAGTTCAATACCTTCCCTTCTTTTTACGAATGAAGAAGACACAGAAAGATGTAGTAAAACAAGTTATGGAGTTATCAAGTTATGGTCCAGTGACTGAAAATCCACTATTCCCCAGAGAGTAATCATTACAGTGTAAATTCCTTGGGGGCAAGAACTGTCTTCATTCTTCTTTTTATCCCTACCACTTAGCACAGTATCTGGCACATAGTAAGTACTTTATAAATGCTTGCTGTTGTTGAGCATTTAGTTAGTGGAGCAACAACTCATTATAAGGAAGAAGCAATAATTCTGACTCCAATGGAGCTTTCTATCATATCCAAACCTCTTTATCTCAGATCTAGCTTAAACTTCCCCTGCCACTATGACTTCTCTGCCCCAACTGCTCTCAGTCTCTCATTCAGCCTTATTTATAAATGCTTTCATTTTACACAGTTGCATCTCTCTGCTCTTAAAGCATTCCACAATGTCACCCTGACAAAGAAAAACAATGAAGACAGAGATTTTTTTAATGACCCTATTTTATTTGTCCCTACATTTTTTGACCCAATTGTACTCTGAGATCACTAATGCCAAAAGCTTAAAGCAACAAAGCAAATAATTTGGGTGAAGGTTAAGTTCCCAAAGTAAATAATCCATAAACTAGAAAACACATTAGAAATTTTATCCAGGCAGATTACAATGTAAAGGTTTGCAATGGTCTGAAATCTGATTTGAGCTTTGAACTCTGAGTTAAATGTCCACCTTCTGCCCTGTGTCTTGAATGAGCATGTCGTTACCTGCCACAGATGTCACATTTAATATGGTATTGCTTTCAGAACTGTAATTGCAAATGAACCTATTTCAGCATAATCATTTGGGAAAATAAACAATAGAGTCAAGTCTGTGGTGGCTCAGAGAATTAATGTATAGATGCTGTGGAAACACAGCAGGGAACTGACAACAGCTGCGTCATCAGCCATTGTTCTACTAGTCATAGATCATAGGTTATTCCACAAAGATGCAGAAGCATGACAAAAGAGCTCTTTTCAGTTCAATGGAAATGAGAAGGCCTAATTATATGGACATAGATGACTCCTGAAAACTGTGGGTCAGCAGACAAATAGCTAAATATCTTCTGAGTGGCTCAAAAAATTCGATTTCTCCCTTGGTTCTTTCTAGTCATGAGACTAATGCTATGACAGACTGTGACATAAAACCATATATAGATTACAGGAGAAGAAGGAGCTCATAAAGAACAATTGGTGGTACATCTAGGTGGCTCAGTAGATAGAGAGCCAGGCTTGGAGACAAGAGTCCTGGGTTCAAATGTGGTCTCAGATACTTCCTAGCTATGTGATCCTTGGCAAGTCACTTAATCATCACTGCCTAGACCTAACCACTCTTCTGCCTTAGAACCAACACATACTTTTGATTCTAAGATAGAAAGAAAGGAATTAAAATTTAAAAAAAATTGTCCCTTTCCACGATTTTCACCCAGAAGATATGAGATATTTCTTACCTTTGAGAGGATAAGTTCTCAAATTTTCAGAGAAAGATATTTCTTTTATTCAACATATTTTGTATATATTAAGGTTGAGATGCCTCTCACCCAACCAAGTCTGAAACCTCCAACAGGTAATTGGTGATCTGGAACTGAAGATCATGACATGCTAGGGCAAAATATACAAATCTGGTGATCATCTGCACAGAAATTTTAATTGAAGCTAGAGAAACTCTGAAGCAATAGAGAGGAGAAGAAGGTCTAGGTATGCCCATAGTTAAGGTGCGGAATACCTACACAAATAACAGCCAAGGAGAAGAAACGATGAGTAGTCAGATAGGAAGAGAAACAAGAGAGAACAGTGTCATGAAAACTGAGAGGATGGAATATTCAAGAGGAAAAACTGTACTCAAATGTTCCAAGTACTTCAGAGAGATCAAAAAGATTTTGATTGAGAAAATGCCATTGGATCTGGCAATTAAGTAATCCTTGGTTTAATGGAGAAACAAATTTCAGTTGAGTAATAAGGTTAGAAGCCAAACCTCAAAGGGTTGAGAAGTAAGAAAAGAAATGGAAATAATTAGACATATTTTTCTAGGAGCTTGTGAAAATGAGGTACTGGACCTATGATTTCATTCAAACATGGAACTTCCAGATGAAGAAACTCAGGTCAGCACTTTCTTGGCAATTTACAGTCTTAGAGAATTGCCTGGAGCACTGAGAACATAAATGACTTGCCTAGGGTCACAAAACCTATATGTCTCAAAGGCAGGACTTGAACCCAGATTTTCCTGGCTCTCAGGCAAGCTTTCTCACTATTATGCCATGCTGCCTTTGATAAAAAAAAAAAAAAAAAAAAAAAAAAAAAAAAGAAAGAAAGAAAGAAAGAAAAAAAGAAAGAAAAATATGACATAATAGTTTGAGGAGAATGGTCAGTTCGAATAAATTAGTTTATTTTTATTGTATTATAAAGATGGGGGAAACCTGAATTGTTTTTAAGTAGAAAGAAATGAGCCAGTAGGTCAGTAAAGACTGAAGATTTTTAGAGAAAAAGTAGATAATTACAGGGGCAATCTGCTTGGGGAGAAAGGAAGGTATGAGAGTAAGGATACAAGTAGAAGAGTTAGCCTTATCCAAGATAAGGACTATCTTTTCATTAGAGAAAAGAGTAAAAGATTAGATAATGGGGGATGATGTCAAGGGATTTTTAATTATAGAGTAGAAAAAGGAGTACCTTAGGAATAAACCATTTCCTCAGGAAAATATGAATTAAGATCTTCTGATGGTAGGGCAAGAGAGGCGGGAAATGAGGACAGGAAGTTTTGCCACAGTGTGGAAATGTCAGCACATAAATAATATACTTAAGCAAATTATAGCAACAACTTTACTTACTTAATGTAGATCAAAAGAGCTCAATCCAGGTCTGTTGTTTGTTTGTTTGTTTGTTTGTTGGTTTGTTTGTTTTGCATTTCTAATCTACTTTTCCTCTAAGCAATAGAGTTCATTTCTATTCCTATTCAAAACCAGTACATAACAAATTTGTGAAATAAATGATTTGTCTTTCCAATCAATTTCTTTCTCATAAATTTTTCCTTCTCTTCACCCTAAGAACCTAGACTAGCTTCTCTATTAAAAAAAAAAAACACTATCCTTAAACAACTCTTTCCTTAGACCCAATTACCTAGATTAAGTTTCATTAGCAACTGCTCTTCATTCTCTAGCTTCACATTTCTCAATCCCCCCCTCCCTTCAGGACTTTACCAAATAATTGCTTAAAGTAATGTCTCTTAAATGATGTCCACATCATCCCTCTGAGATTCCCCATTAACTCACCATCCCCTTCTAGTCATTAATACCAGTTCATAGTTTCTCTCTATTGACTTACTGCTTTTTAAGCACAGTAAATTGAGTGCTGGACTTCAGACTTCAAATCCTGTCTCAGATACTTGCTAGCTGGGTGACCCTGGGCAAATCACTTAACCTCTGTCTCAGTTTCCTTACCTATAAAATGAGGGCAGTAATAGGATCTATCTCTCCTGGTTGTTCTAAGGATAAAATGAGATCATATTTATAAAATACTTCTCAAACATTAAAATGCTAGCTTTGAAGAAATTAAATTAGAATTTCATTTCCATTGAGATGCCCAAATAACTTTGAGTCTATGCCCTAAAGGAATTATAATTTACCACACATAGATAATATAGGAGAAGGCACAATTTGTCAAAAAATGACACAAAAGCTGAATGCTGATCACTTATTCAATATTTCTCATGGGCAAACTTGAGCTTTTGGCTCTAAAAATAGGATGTGATCATATTCCAAGAACATTAAGCATATGTGAAATACATTGGTGGTAACACTGCCACATTAAATGAGATATTTGCTCCGAAAATGTGTTCTTGGATTCTTAAAGGTCTTTTTCTATAAAGAAGTGAATCAGTTAATGATCATCCTGGGTCGTGTAAGCCTGGCCCTGGTGAAATAAGACCATGTTACCTAGCTGTCTGAAAAAAGTGAATGTTCTCCTTTGCTTTCTTTGAATTAGTCCTTGATGTAGGTCCTGAGGAGAATCTGACTCATTATAAATAATATTTAGGCTGCTAGATGGCACAGTGGATAGAATGCTAGGCTTGGAGTTAAGACTCTCAGAATTTTTAAATTCAGCCTCAGACATGTACTAGCTGTGTAACCTTGGGTAAATCATTTCACTTCTACATTCTGCATTTTCTTCAACTGTTAAATGGGGATAATTATAGCAACTACCTCTCAGGATTGTGAGGATAAAATAAGAGCATATTTGTAAAAGTCTTTTACTGCAGTGATTGATACAGTAGACACTATCTAAACGCTTAGTCCCCTCCTTTATTGGGAAATAATCGATACTTGTGACATATTTGCTTTCACATTAAATTATGATTAACAGTATCTACTTGATGGTATTTAGTAGTTGAAAAGACCTTGGAGTTCAGATGATTACAAGGTCTCAGAGAACTGTCAGTCCACCAGAGCAGATGTGGCCTCCTGGGCTTGAGGGCAAATATTCAATTAAATTCTAAAAGGGAGGAAAAGGTTAAAAAATTTCAAACATATAGATGTTCTTTCAAGAGTGTATTTAGGCACAGACAAATCCAATTCAATGAGATAACAACAAAGTAGCATCCTGGTTGGAGAGCTGGGAACATGGCTGGGTGGGCATGAGTTTGAAAGTCTGGACAGTCTCCAAGCCCAGAGTTACCGCTAAAGTTTTGTTGTTGTTGTTAATATTGGGGTTGGGATATATTAATTTTGAAGGTCTTTGACATCAATTGAAAAGGCGAGACTTTTATGACATAAAGCAGAGGTTCTTAGCCTAGGATCCATGAATTTGCTTTTTAACATAGTTTGATAGTTGTATTTGAATATTACTGATTTTTTTGGTAATTCTGTGTGGTTTATTTTATGTATTAAAAATCTCATTCTGGAAAGGGCTTCCTCGACTTCACTATACTACCAAAAGGGTCCACAACACAAAAAAGGTTAAGAACCCATGCCCTAGGAGATAGTTTAATGAGTATTTTTCAACAAATACACTTACCATCCGCTACCCATATTACCATCAATATGCTTAAAATAACAGTGGCAAATACTCTGATTTTTTTCATTGCAATTTAAATAAGCTGGTTCTCAGATGTCAGATGTGCATTCTGACCCCAGACCAGCATTCTAAATCTTTCTGGTTTGGTATGACCTCTTGGGTTCCACTGATACGTACTTAAACAATCTTGAAGTATGTGATATTTACTTCTATGCCATAATCTGCCATTGAGGAGTACCATATATTCTAAAAATTTCTTTTATTAAAGTGGAATTAGATTCCTATTCCAATAGGGATAGGATACTAGTCTTAAAAATACTTTGTGTTATCTATCATGTCACTAAACCCACACAATACCAAACAAGTCTTCACACTGTCTTAATTGAATTTTCTAGCTAATGAATAGGCAAAACATCTTTCTGAAGTCTCTATGTCTCTTCTTGTTTCTAAATATGGCATATTTTCTTTTCTAATGTGTTTTCCTGCCCCAAAAAGGGGAGAAAAGAAAGCTTAGAAATACAACTCATTCTTTCCTTCCCACCATCTTAATACTGCTAACCACAAAGAAAATGGATAAGCTACCTCATTGTAGTTTTATTTCTTTTTCTTCCATCTCTAATGTTTTATGTTATTATATAAACTTCTAGAGCTGAGACCATTTCTTCCGTACATATAGAAGATAGTTGTTCTTTATAGTTCATGAAAAGCAAGAAGGCATCATTGTTTTTTAGTCATGTCTGATTCTTTGTGACACCATTTGGGGTTTTCTTGGAAAATATACTTGAGTGGTTGGCCATTTTCTTTCACCAGTTCATTTTACAAATAAGAAAACTGAGGAAAACAGGATTAAATAATTTTCCAGGGTCACATAGCTAATAAGTGTCTGAGGTCAGACTCAAGAAAATGAGTCCTCCTGACTCTAGGCCCTGTATTCTGTCTACTGTTATACCTAGCTGCCCAAGAAGACATTGCATTATTATTAAAATGAGAGTGAAATTCCATAAAATTGGATTTTTATTTTTAAGAGCATTACTTTGGGGAGGAGGAGTGAAATAGACATAGACATATTAACGACAGCTTGATAGAGGAGCCCTTGCATGCTTTTGACTTTCTCTCCACAAATTAAAGTAGTTGTATAATATAGCATTTTCAACTAACCTTTAGTGGGGAGATATTAGAGAAAGAGAGGATGCCAGACTTTCTTTCTATCTCTGAGAGGGGGGCCTCTTCCTAACCTTGAAGAAGTTAACCTCAGTGCCTCACTTCTCTAGCAATTGAACAGAAAAAAAGATAATGAGACTTAGATGGGAAAAGTTCAATGCTTTCCTGATTTGTTGTATACATGCTAATGGTATGGCAAAGCAAATTTTGTTTTAGACTTCAAAAGGGAAGGTGGACGGAAGTTGCAGAGGGTTTATATTCTCTTCACTTAAAGCTGAAGGTTAGCTACAAGAACTCAAAACTGTCATTCCACTAGAGAACAGGGAAGAAAGACATTGTGAATCCCTTGTGCTGCATATTTTAGCTTATGTTAGGGAGAAGCCACTGAAGCCTCTGTAGTTAGAATGAGCAAAAGGACTCAGATCCAATATATGTCAAAATCTACTTAATTAAGGCTCTGTGCAAGTATCCAGGTACAAATTTTAGACTGTGCTGGAGAATGTTTTTTTCTAAGTACATGGAAGGACAAATCTTGCTAGGTTTTATGAACATATTTTGTCTGGGCTACAATGGAATTCCATTTCAGGTACCAATGACCTATTTAGCAAATGGCTTTGAAACAAACTGTCTAGATTTTGAAGTGAATTATACCTTTCAGTGGGGAAAAAAATTCAGGTCTAAAACACCCAGAATGGGTCAACAGCTAAGTAGAATACCAAGTTTCTCTAAGCAGGAACAGATTAAGAAAACAACAAGTGTCTTTACTTAAAATATCAGGAGAAACTACCAGGAATAAAGGGAGAAGAAAATGAGATTTTATTTGCAACCCCTTCATCAGACATTCTCCTATAATAAAGGACATGAATATATTTGGAGGTATTTTTTCAAGAGAGAGAGAGAGTGTGTGTTTATGTGTGTTTAGGACAACTAGGTTAGAGTATGCATGATGCCTCCCAGTATCCAAGAATAAGTCCCCACTTGTAGAACAAAGCTTCAAATATTTAAAAAGAATATGGATGGGGAAATGACTTATAATTTCATCACTACAGGGGATTTCCTAGTGAGGAAACTCCCTCAGAAAAAATGTGGTTAGAAACTTCTCTAGAACTTAGTCTTAGAGAATTGATTAGAGTACTAAGAGATGGTAGCTCACCCAGGATGACAAATCAAGTTTGCATCAGAGGCAAAATTTGAACCCAGGTCATCCTAGCTTCAAGAGAAGCTTTCTGTCCATTAGACCATGCTGTCTTTTAAAGGAAAGCTTTATTTAAAAATTAATAAAAGATAAAACTAAAGTCCTAGAATGAGCAACCATTGGTCCTGGTCACTTTTGGTCCTAAATATGAAAACCATGTGGAAGAGAACCTCTAACTCTTTGCTGAGTTTTCCTGACTAAATGGAATAGGAATAAGGAGGAGGAACAGAGTAGCTTTTTTCCCTCCCTTTCTCTAGCTCCTAGCTGCTACAATTCACTATATTCCGAGCATCATAATCATATAGTTTCTCAGGTCAGACAAGATAGTTGTCTAAGGTTCCTAAAAAATCCCAAGATGTCATAATTGGAAAGGATTCTGGAAGTTATCTAGTCTCAGTCATAACAGTACCGTCAATCTCCATGTTAAACATCCATAACCTCCAAACTCACTTTCTACCACCTAAGTATCCCTGCTCACCAATTTCTGTCTCTTTTACTTTTTTTCTCAAGGATCCATCAGTTAATTAAATAGTTCAATAGCACCCCTATCATGATGTACATCTTCATAAATTTATTTTTCTTGTCATTCAAATCAGAAAAGAAGCAAAGCACTCAATATTAAATCATCTTTTAACAGTACCAGATACTAATTTGCCCATTCAAAACCATTAATAATTTGTTCCTAAATTTAGAGAGCAGTGGCATAACTTTTTGAAACAAATGTTTTCTACTTATTCCATAATTCCATTACTGGATTTTAGAACTTGAGTTGGAACATAGATCATTTGTATCCCTCCTTCCCTTTAAAGATGAGAAAATTGTCACTTGTGTTTGAACCTAGATCCTTTTGTTCTAGACACATTGCTCTTTCTTCCACATTATACCTGCTCTTTATAGGGTTTTGGGTCCAATGCTATCATCTACAAGTATTCGACTTCAAGGTTCACCATACAAAATTCCTTTTTCTGATTATAATATTTTATTATATTTCTTATGCCTTATTATTCCATAACCCTATCTTTTATTCTCAATATGATCTACATTTTCTTCTACCCACCACACCCCCAATTCTTTCCTAGGACATCTCCTATATATTGGCTATATTCTCCTCTCTGCAATTTTAGCCTCCTTAATGAACAATTTCAACTGTACACTATCCTCTCTTTTTGAATCCTTTGCCCCCTTTTCCAACAGCAGATCATAACTTAACATGACAAATGCCAACCTTGCATTACTCCCACAATCATCTTGCTCCATTCCTATTCATGTGCTGCCAAATGGTCCCAGAGGAAATCTCAAAACCCTCATGACTGATCCACTATGAATTTACATTTATCTATTCTCAAATGGACACTCATTTCAGAAAGGCAATCATTCAATTTCTTCCTAATTAATTGATTATCACAACCACCATACCAGCTGTTCCAAGCTTTCTCATCTCTTCTTTTTTTTAAATCCTTACTTTCCATATTAGAATCAATACTATATATTAATTCCAAGACAGAAGAGCTCTAACAGCTAGACAATGAAGGTTAAGTGATTTTCACAGGATCACACAGCTAGGAAATGTTGGAGGCCAGATTTGAACTCAAGACCTCCTGTCTCTAGGACTGGTTCTCTATACACTAAGACAACTAGCTTCATCTTTCTCATCTCTTCTTAAGCCTTCCACACTTATCAACTCAGTTAAGGACCTTGCCTCTTGATTAAAAAAAAGTCATTCTCTCAGGATTCCCTCTCCTTCCCATTGCATATCTCTCAAACACCTTCCTGCACTATCTTCTTCTTCACTGTAGTCTCATATGAGTTCACTTTGCCAAGGCCTACTCCTCTACTTGTCCCCTTAATCATCTGTCTCCTCTCATCTTTTCCAAAAGATTGTCCTCAGGATCAATTCCAACTCTGTCTTCAATCTATTTCTGTACACTCAGTTCCCCCTCTGATGCCTACAAACCTTCCCATCTCTTTATAAAACTTTATTTAAAAAAAATTTTATAAAACTCTCCCTTGATGCTTACCATTCCAGCTACCTATTGCCTCATCTCTTTTTCTTTCCACATATAAACTTCTAGAAAAAGCTCTAAGTACTTAGTGCCTCTATTTCCTTTACTCTCACTCTTTTCCAAACCTTTTAAAATCTGTTTTAAAATATCATAATTTAAATTGAATTTCAGTTCAGTTGAAATTGCTCTATCTAAATTTGTCATTGATTTCTAGGAGCCTATCAGTCTTCATTCTCTTGAATTCTCTGCAGCATCTAATGCTTATCACCTCATCCTCCTGAATATCCTCTCTTCTCTGAGTTTTTGTGGCATTTTTGTCTCCCAATTCTCTTTTTGATGACTCCTTCTCAGTCCCTTTTTCTGGTTTGTCATCTCTGTCTTGCATTATAAGCATCAGAGTTCTCTAATGTTCTGTCCTAACCAAACTTAACTTCTCTCTCCTCCCCTCCCCTCCCCTCCCCTACCCTCTCCTCCTCTCCCCTCTCCTCTCCTCTCCTCTCCTCCCCTCTCCTTTCCTCTCCTCTCCTCTCCTCTCTCTACTATCTCATTTGATGACCTCTCCAACTCCCCTTGGGTTTAATTACCATTCGTGTAGATGATTCCCACATCTATATCCTGCCCTCTTATCTCTCTAGTTCTACAGTCTTCTGTCAACTACCTATTCTCTCTGACTGCCTTTCAGACTCAATGTATACAAAATAAAGCACATCATCTTTTTCCCCAAACCCTCCTCTCTTCCAAACTTCCAAACTTCCAAATTACTCTCTGAGATACCACCATCTTTTCAAATCACACAGACTGTTTGCCTTGGTGTCATCCTTAACTCCTCACTTATATTCACCTCACATATATAATCTTGTCACTTTTATCTTCACACTCTTCCACATACATTCTTTTCTATAGACAAAGCAACCACCCTAATCCAGACCTTTATCATGCCTCAACTAAATAATTACAATAGTCTTCTTTTTAGTATCCCTACTCTAAGTCTCTCCCAACCAACTCATCCCTCACCTAGCTACCAAAACAATTTTCTAAAACTTCACATCGAATCATATTGCTCCTGTATTTTTTTTCTCCATTTGACATCTGGATCTCTTATATAATGTATTGCTTCTTGCAGTGTTCCAGCCATACTGGCTTACTCATTGTTCTGCACATAGGACATTCCATCCCCCATCTCCATACATTTGCACTAGCTGTTACCTGTACCAGGAATACACTCTCTCCTCACCTCTCTCTCTTGGAATTCCTGATTTCCCTCAAAAATTAGCTTAATCTTCATCTTTTTTCATGAAAATTGACACCCTCCCTGATGTCAACTACTAGGATACTCCCTCCTCAAATTCAACTTTATTCATCTCACATATATTCTATATACACTCATAGGTGTATACATTATTTCCCTTTATTAGAATAATTTCATTAGATTGTTAGATTTAATTATATAATTAAATCAAAATGTCTAATTAGGTCAAACTAGAATCCCATCTTGTAAGGGCAAGAGCTATATCACTTTTGTCCTCCTATCTCTGGCGCTTGGTATTTCATAAAGGCTTCTTGATTGACTGATTTACATACAAATCATGAAAATGAAATGTGCATTTTGTTTGATGTATTTTCTTGAGCATTTCAAATAAGATTTTCCTACCTTCTTCTTCAGACTCAGTAGGTGGTGTTTTGCCAAGAGGTAGAACACTGAGATACGGTTCATGTGACTACTGCTTACCTACTGAGAGAGTAGGAAGTCTAAAAGTTGAGTGCTGAAATAGTAATAACTATGCTAGCTATTTGGAAACTTTGAAATATTTTTATGCTCCTGGGACCAACGGCATTGTACTTTCCAAAACATAAATAAAATTCAAATGGCTAGAACTTTTTATTTGCCAAGATGACTACATGAAAAGAAATAGCAGAGCCCTGAGAGGTGACTGAATTCAGATCAGCAAATTATTTCTTCCATCAAAGTAAATGTTCCCCTGGAGCCTAGTTAGTATTCACTGATTACGTTTTGAGTGAAACATCTACAATCAGGAAAGTCACTTGCCTGGGCTTAGTCAAGGCACAATCAAATTAATACATAAGGCTAACTTTAGTGAGGGTAGAGCTTTCCAGACTCCAATATTGAATGACGCCCCCAAAAGAAAGGAAAATTATGGTCCAGGAATTCCTAAAAGAGTCTCTTAACTCCATATCAGTTCCCCATCAGGGCTGAGAATGTCTGCAAGGCCCATCAGTCTCCCTCTGGAAGATTTTCAATGTTCAAAAGTGGAAAAGGTGCAATAGTGGCCTGCTACCCATGAAGACAATAACTTAGCATGATAGAAAAAACTAAGATTGTGGAATTAGTCAAGTCCATCCTGTGGTGGCACATTGTAAGCTTGGTCGTGGGATGAGGAGGAGGACAATGTTAAGAAAGAATAGAATCCCAGAAACTTAGGATTCTCATGATATTTGATTGGTTAGGTTTAAATTCTAACCTTACATCCCCTGAATGAATTCAAACTCTAGTTTTTCAAACAAAGAGAAACCAAATCTTCTGTGTTCTATTTCATAACAATAAACTCCATAAAATCACAGTCATGATACCTGAGAAACTAAGAGAAACTAAGACAATCAATATTGTAATCAATTTCTACAAGTCCCACTTGATGCCTTTGTCCCACTCATATTTTTCATTAATTGTAGATGTAGAAAATAAATGCTTTTAGCTGGAATTGGCCATTGTCTCTTCAATTCTTCCTTAATGGATATATGAAGGGAATGTGTTTCCTTTAGAGAGTGAGTATAAAATCATGGAAAAAAACAATAGATTTGAAGTGGAGTTGGAAACTGGGTTCAAATCCTAGTTTACTATTCATGTGATGTTGAACAAATCACTTCACCATTCTCTGCCTCAGTTTCCTACTCTGTAAAATGAGGAGGACTGACTAGATCATCTCTAAATTATCTTCAAGCTCTAACTACATGATCCTATATTACTTTACTGAAAATCGCCCAGCCATTCATGGTGGAATGGAAGGGATAATATAGAAAGTTGTAAGTCACTTGGACTCAAAAGCTCAGCAAGATCAAGAAATTGCCTACAAGAGCCACATGAAATAGTTGCTGAAAATAAAGACCCTTTTAAGGCCAAGGTTTTGTCAGCTTACAAGAAGAAAATAATGTCTCTAGCCACTGGTTTGGTATTGTGTTTAAAACTGTATTTTAACAGTTAAACTTCCATTAACACGCCTTTGACTTTGAAATATTCAAAATGCCTCTACCTGATAAAGAAAAATATTGCCTATACATCACAGAGGAAACCAAATACCTTACCAGGAGCAAACTTTTATTTTTTTTACAATAATTAAATGCAAATGTACTTCAAGATAATAGAAAGGTAAAAAATAATTGGTTTATGACTTAGGTGCAAAGAGAAAATTTAGAAAGAGCAAAAATTTTTCCCAATGAAATCTTGTGAGTCATGCACTTTAATGTGGACGTGGGCTATTCAGTAAGTTTTTTAAAATGGACCAAGATATTAGATCCATGTATTTTAAGCATTTCTTATGCCTTATTTCTTGTCATAGTAGATTGAACTGAGTGTATACTTCAGAATGGGAACTCAGATACAGTGGATTCATATGATTTCCAAATAACCATTTATTGTCTGTTGTATCATTAATCTCAGAACTTCAGGGGCCCTTGCTTCATAAAGACCTTCAGTGAGATATATAAAGAACTTTCCTTTGCAAAAGACTCAGGGATGCTGTGATTATTAAGGCTTCCAGGATGATTAGGCATGAGGAAACTTCCAAGAGATTATGTTTTTAGAAGGTAGGAAGAAACTGTATTTCCTTTATCATTTTTAGGCAGAACCTTCCTAATTGTTTTCTTCAAATTTTGGATAATGAAGAAGTTGATTTTTATTCATTAAGAACAACTGTTCTTAATCTAAAGTCCTTGGATTTTAAAAAATATTTTGACATCTATTTCAGTATAATTTAATTTCCTTATAATCCCAAATAGTTTATTTTATGCATTCAAAAACAATATTCTGAGAAGGGGTTATCTGAGTTTAGTAGATTGCCAACAGAGTACATAAATTAAGAAAAAAATTCATTTGTGCTTTGAGAAAATTTGGGATGAAAGATACATTATACTGAATAACTCCCAAGTCCATATATTCTTCCTTGTCCTTTCACTTGATATCTAGGCCTTTATTTCCAGTTGGCTATAAGACATCTTTGCTTGATATTCCACTTTTACTGAAAATCCAAAACATCCCAAATCAAATTCAAAATCTCTTTTTCAAATTATCCTCCCCTATTATCTGTGCTTATCAATGTTTCCATCAGTTTCTCAATTTTCCAAGGTTCTCTCACAAACTATATTAACTTATTTATTAATCTGTATGGGTTCTTTTTTAAATTTATTTTTAATTTTCTAGATTATGTCAATGTCAATACAATTTTTAATATTTTGTTTTCTGACATTTTGCAGTTCATGTTATCTCCCTTCCTCTCACCCTTTCCTCTTCCCCAAAAAACAGGTAATATAATAAAGATTGTACATATCTTATCATATAATACATACTTCCATGTTCATCATGTGAAATAAGACATCAGAGAAAAATTCTTGGATGAAATAAGGTGAAGAATAGTATGCTTCAATCTGCACTTGGATTACATCATTTCCTTCGATGATAGTAGATATCCTTTTTTGTCATGAGACCCTTGGAGTTGTCCTAGATCCTTGCCTTGCTGATAATAATTGTTATTCACGGTTGATCATTATATTATTATTTTTATTACTGTATACAATGTTCTCCTGGTTCTGCTCACTTTACCTTGTATCACTTCATAGAAGTCTTTCCAGTTTTGCTGTGCATGTGTATGTGATCATCTTATTTGCTGTGTGTGTGTGCATGTGTGTGTGTGTGTGTGTGTGTGTGTGTGTGTGTGTGTGTGTGTGTGATCATCTTGTCTGGCATTTCTTGTGGCATTGTATAGGTACTTTCTTCAAATTTCATTGGTATGCTTGATGTTCTCCATTCCCACTCCCTATTCTCATGCCCTCCTCAGTCCAGGCCCTCATCATATAAATAATTGTGTAGCCTCCTTGTTGACTCCCTGCCCTTAAATCTAATCAATCGTGCCCAAGGAAAACACATGAATCTTCCTTAAATATGATATTTTGTGTTTAGAATGAAAATTGTATTAAAGCAAATGTTTCATTTTTGGTTCTGTATGCCCAGAACCTAGGAGATCATAAGATAGTAAGAAATGTTTGTGAATTGAACATACACTTTGTAATGTTATTAAAAGACTACAACTAGAATGAGACTTTTCTAAACTCTGAAAGTCCCTAAAGGGAAGTGTATCTTTCCCTAGTTTTCTGACTAAGAAGAAAGTTTGAGGTAATATAACTATATCTTAAGGCCCTGATGACAAACCTATGACACATGTGTCAGCACTGACATGCGTGGCCATTTTCAATAACACATGGCCTCATGTGGCCACATACAGAGAAGTATGGGGCTGCATGCCAAGAATGAAACACTTGCTGTGGTGTAGTGTAGACACTCTGTGCCAGAGGTCTGTAGACCAAAACAACAGAACTCTAGCATAGAGTGTCTAGTTCTGGGACTTCCAGACTGTTAGGGGACCTTTGACCTCACTTCCGACCACTGGAGAGGGAGCAGCAGAATGCTGTGGGGGGTGCATCTCTGGGGGCCCTGTGATTGCCATTGCCAGTAACCACATAACCACAATAACCATCATCCAATCTACTGTTCTGGGGGTGTTGTGATTTCTAACTGAACATCATTACTGAAATAAGTGAGGGGGAGGCTGGGAGAGGCAAGGGCCTGTGCTATGGGTGCCATTTCCCACCATTAGAAATAGTGGCAGCCATCCATCTTAATTTACATAAGGAACGCCATCTTGCAGCATAGTACAGACACCATTTCACCCCTATTACTATTGTACACCCTTATTAACCCCTATTTCTGCTCATTAACCCTGCCTTTTCCTAAAAGACAGTTACATGTGCCATCTTGTGGTCAGTTAGGATAGTTCACCCCTAATTGCCTACAGGGCTAACAGGCTATCCATAATTCTATCTTCTGTCACTGCCTCCCTGATGGAGAAAACAAAAAATAAAAAAAACAAGGTTAAGTAAAGGAAGTGGTCATAGCAGTAGCCAACCCTTTCAAGATCCTTTCAATGGACTGAGATGTATGGTATTATAGAAAAAAGTGGCAGATCATTTTGCATTCTATGTACTGAAATGGTAGTAAGCAGAACATGGATATAAATAGACATTTTGAAACTAATCATTCCCAGGTCTTGAAAAAAAGTGAGGATAAAAGGAAGGAATACATTTCCAGGAAACCACACCTTTATAAGAGCCAATCTAATTCCATCCTTAATTTTGTAAAAGGGTCTACAAATTTAACATCTGCAAGTTTGAGCATTGCTCACTCCATAGCTCAGCATGGAAAAGCACTCAGAGAGGGAGAATTTATTAAAGAAACTCTCCTAAGATGTGCACCAGTTCCATCTCATGGTATGTACAATAAAAATGCAATTATTAAGAGAATATCTGAGTTATCACTCAGTAGAAATATCATAAAAGATTGAATAATGAGACTGAATACAAACATACAACATCAATTAAAAGAGACATAAGTTATTGTAAATATTTTTTTATCTCTCTTGATGAAACTATTGATGTCACATCACATGCTAAGTTGGCCATTATTGATCAATATTCTGTTAGTCTCACAATGAGAGAAGAGTTGATAAAGTTAATGTCAATGCCAGCAAGTACATTAGGAAGCGAAATATGTAAGGTTGTTATACAAACATTCCATGACTTAAGCATTGATATCTCTAAAGTTGTGTCAGTGACGACAGATGGGGCACCAAACATGGTGGGGAAAAATGTCAGATTTGTCAAATTGTTTATAGAAGCTATTGGACATCCAGTTGTGCCTTTTCATTGTATTATCCATTAGGAGGCTTTAGGTGCCAAGGCAGGATTCACTGACTTAACAATTTAATTTCAATTGTTAAAAAAATAGTTAATTTAATAGCTGCTCACCCCCTTCACAAGTGGGAATCTTCTGCACTTTTACTGGAGGTTGATTCCGCCTCCAATAGACTGCTAATGTACAATAATGTAAGATGGTTGAGCCACGGCAAAGTTCTTCAGTGTTTTGTGGAGTGCTTTGAAGAAATTAAAATGTTTCTGGAGGATAAGGATCTGGGAAACTTTCCTCAGCTCAATGATGGGTCAACACCCTGATGTTTTTTATAGATCTCTCTGTTCATATTAATGAGATGAATTTAAAGTTACAAGATTTTGGCATTGATGTTATTTTGAGATACATAAAAGCTTTTGAAAGTAAACTTAAAATTTTCAAGCAAAATGTAGAAACTAAAACATAAGTATTTTCCTCAAGAAAACAAAGTATTTTGAGATGGTCAGTACAGCTGTAGAAAATGAAATGGAACTCTTGCACATAAAGTACCAGTATGTTTTAGACTCATTACTTGACCAGTTCAGTGGGAGATTTAATCAATTTAGAAGCCTAGAACAGACTATGGAAATAACTAAATATCCTGATGTAGTAGTCTCCAGTAGTTTAGAATTAAATGGTTTCCAATGGATGCAAATTGATGATTTGGAGATGCAACTTGCAGAATTTCAAGACAGCATCTTGATTCAGGTGTTTGTTGACTTGAGATCAAAGCTTGAGAATCTGGAAAGGTGCTGCTTGGAGAATCAAGAGGAGTGCCACTACAAACAGGAAATTTGGAGTACCTGGAACCAATTACCAGACACTTTTAGTATCCAAAAAATATAGCAATGGCTTTACTAACATTTTTTTCCCTCTACGTACTTTTGTGAGACCTTATTCTCAGGGTTAAATAATATCAAAACCAACAAAAGAAATAGATCAAGTTAGTAGCACTTGCTTGGGGTTGAAGTGTACAAAATATCAACCTTCAATTGAAGATTTAGTGGCTAAATAAATTTTCATTAGCCAGTGAAATTCAGGAACAAAAAAGTCACTAATAGGCAGGTTAGTTAAAGAATTCCCCCTCCCCCTAACTTATCTTAGTTCACAGCACCCCACACAAGTTAAATAATATCAAGACCAACAAAAGAAACCAACTGACAGATGAACAAAGAAGTCATTAAGCAGGTAAGTCAAATAATTACTTTTTGGTTTATTAAATACAGTTATATATTACAATTATACATTTTTGTTATCTAAACTATAAATATGCCAAAATTATGTGTTTTTTCTCAAAGTGGCACACCACCCAAGTTATGCTTGCTTTTTGGTGAATTTTGACACACCAAGCTCAAAAGGTTGCCCATCACTGTCTTAAGGAATAGAGTGAATTTTTTAAAATATGAAATTTATTTGTAAAAGAGATAACACACAAAATAAGTATTTACCTGTATAATTCTCATAAAATCTAAGATTTAAAAACAATTTTTTGAGGGAAATTTCAAGAAAAGAAGCTCACTAACTCCCCAAAAAAACAAGAAAGTGAACTCTTTTAAACAAGGCACCATAAAGAAGCCCACAGAAACCACACACTGCATCAGAAGATCCAGAATAAACTTTGGGATGTAGTGAATCTAACTGAAAGTGATTGAACACATTTATTTTGAATGTAAACTCTTATGCCAGAGGGAACTGCCCCCTAATTGGCTTTTTGTCAACGTGCCTACCAATCATTGATTTTGCTCTCTTTCTCTTTTATTTCCTTCTTACCTCCAACTATTGTAATTTCCCCTTAGAAAGTGCAATATTGTATGCACCTTTAGCTAGAAGGTCTTTAGAGGTATAAGCTGGATATTTGAAATGATTCACTGGGGAGACTAGGCATGTAAATCTGGGAGATTTCAACATGCTCATCTCCCAAAAGAATCACAGGCAGGGGATTATGAAATGAAATTTTTATTCCCTTTCTCTATTTTAAGTTAATCAATCAAGAACTTAAAGTATCCCTAATTCACACTTGGTAAGTCACTAACAGGCCACAAGCACTGCTCCCTCCCTGGGCAGTGCTAAGCAAATTAAAAAGCTATGATTGATTCCTGAGATGTGAGGAGGAGAGCTGATGATGGGTGGAAAAAAATGTATATAAGTAGGAGCCTGAGATACATTCAAGGTCTTTATTCTAGCTCTTCATTCTTGAGCTCATTCATTGCTTGGTGGATTCATGGGCTCTTCATTGCTTGGTATTCTTGGGCTCTTCATTCTTGGTGGACTTTAGTCTAGGGAGCTTGAGCTCTGGTGAGATTCTTGGCAGTCTTGAACTCCTGTGAACTGAAGGTTCTCAATGGTTTTTCAGGGCCTTTGGCTCTTCGAATTTCAGTTTCCTGATCCAGACTTTGGATTCTGGTTAGATCCACTTTCAGATTCACATTTGTTGTCTGGAGGTACTAGGATTTGGACTTAGGCTATTTTTAGGTAGGTGATATTTTCTACCTTCTTCCTATATTTCCCACTTTAATATCTCTACCTTGCTTTAAAAAAGTTGCTAATAGCCTACTGACTCATAGTTTAACTTTAACTATTATAAATGGTGACCACAATTCTTTTTTTTAAACCATTATTATCTATGTCAAACCAAATTTTTAATTATTACATTTTGGCCACCAACTTTAATTATTACATACTTCCATTTAAAAAAAAAAGGAATAGAATTTCAGTATGAGGGAAAAAATTGGACATAATGTAACTATTTTCAACAGCACCCTCATTAGGCTCACTCTCCCTAATGGAAACCAGGATTCCATTGGTACACAGGGAGCTCCAGAGAGAGAATGACTGCTTCTTTTAGGGTTACAGAAGTAACCCTGATGACTTATAAATTTCTGATTCTATTATGCGATACCAATCTGGTATGGTACCCTCCAATATCAATTGACCTTCTGATATCTATTAGTTTTGGAAAATGGCTTAAATTATATCAATAATGCAAGAATCCAGAACAACTCCACAGTACTCATAATGAAAAAAAGGATATCCACCACCATAGAAGGAACAGATGAACATACCATTCTTCACTTTATTTCTTCCATGAATTTTTCTCTAATGAAAGCAATATGTGACTTGTATTACAACATGGTGGACAAGGAAATATGTATTATATGTACAATCTATCATATTACTTGCCTTCTTGGAGAGGGGAAAAATAAGACAGATTTTTGGACATAGCTAATATGATAATTTGTTTCCATTGAGTAAACATATTTATTTTAATTTATTACATATTTATAAAAATCTTATTTATTATATTATTGCTATTTTACATGCTATGTGATAGATATATAAATAAAAATAAATGACGTCTCAAAATATAGTAGATACTTAATAAACATTTGGATAATGGGAAACATTATATTCAATAACAATGTATATAGTAAAGGATAGAACTTTTTCTCTGTTGAATACACACTCAATTCTTGAGAAGAGTAGGCTCAAACTTTAAATAGTTGGTATAAAACAACATCCAGGGTTGGAGGTAGGAACTTCAAAGCCATGGGAATCCTTTCCTCCCTTCCAAAGTTCCCCACTGAGTTAACTTCTGGATGTGGCATAGCTGATAAAAGTTCCCAAGAAAATACAGTGGAGAAAGTATTGAGTCCTACATTCAAAAAAAACTAAGTTCAAATCTAATCTAAGATAATAGCTGTGTGGCCCTGGGCAAATCATTTAACCTTTGCTTGCCTCAGTTTACTCACCTATAAAATGGGGGAAATAATAGTGCTCATCTCTTAGGGTTGTGAAGATATCTGTAAAAATAATCGCAAACCTTAAAGCAATATATAAATGCAGCATATTATTGAGGGATGAATGGCTCCCTTGCTCAGATTTTTTTCAATTTCCAGGTCAGTCTCCTGGTAAGTAGACTAGAGTCGATGGTCAACCCCCTGGAAGATAGGTTGGAGAAACCCTGACTGTTAATGGGTTCAAATATTGCTACCACTAGTTTCAGGACTCTCATTTTCAAAGGGACCTCAGATGGCTTTGATGGCTCACCATTCACCTAAAAATTTCCATTTCAGTATACTCATCCAGTGTACTCATACCTATCATAACAAAAGAATAAATACAAGAAAAGGCAAAAAAAAAATAAGGGCACCATATTCATGAGCATATGTGACTAGATAAAACACAATAGAGTCTATCCCTCTCCCCTCCACAATGTAAAGAAATACTTCTCAGTCAAAAGCAGTCAGGAATAGAGAACAAGAGATTATTCTTTTGAAAGTTTTTTATGTGTATTCTGTTTTGGGTCAGTGTCTAATTAAAAGCCTTTTCCACCATTAAGGAAACAAGAAAATCAGAAGATAACTTTGAATATCCTGAGGTTGAGGAAGAGACTATATCATTATACATCTCTGGAATATGACTCCCCAGAACTTGCATATGGATTAGAACAGGACAGGACTTATTAGTCATGTTTTAAGGACTAAGACCTCACCCATTACATAATTAATTTAAATAATTAAAAATCAAAAGAAAAAAACAGACCACTGAAATGGTCTTAGCATAATAGTTTCATTTCAGAGTTTTCTTAACATAAATCAAGAAAAAAGACGAACGGGGTCTTGAAAAAAAAATTAATTAATAAACAATTGACATTTGCCAAATGGAGAAAAATGGATGCCAAAGGCAACACCATCCTAAAATAAAAACTCTAACAAGGAAGAGGGAAGACTTAGAAGGATTGTTTCATAAAGCAAAGAGAAACAGTGGAAGAAAAAGCCAATTTTTTAAAGCCTTGATAAGATTTCCAAGTAAGTTAAATCATCCTAAGGACATTCAATGATGAAAATAGGAGGACTACAAAAAAAAAAAAAACAGAAAATTTGAAAAGATTTGCAAAAACCATTTAGATAAATTATTTTGGCCATCAAAGAACCACCATTCTAGAGCTCTCACATAATAGTTTTTAAGATTCTTATAGAGGAAATGTTAAATTGGAAATACTAAAGAGAAAAAAAATGGTAAAAGGTAGCAGAACTGTGTCAAGCATACATAAAGGAGAACTAGATTAGAGGCAATATAATTAGGAAAGAAGGGAAGGAGTGATATACAAGGTATCTGCAGGAAAAGAAGGTACCAGAAGTATTGAGGGGGTGGGGAATCTTAGACCTAATTAATACCACAAAAAAGACAGAAACATGTAGAATTAACAAACTATATGCCTGTTCTAAAGTGATACAAAGTCTTTTTGAAAGTCATCTATACACAAATTGAGATTATCTTTGCTGAGAGCAAGCAGAATGTAATAAGCAGACCCTTGCAAACAGTACTCAATGAGGGACTATATTTTTACCATCTCACAGTTAACTGAAAGATATAAAGAATATGTATCTCTGCTCAAGAGCCACATATTCTCAAAAGATTTCTTTATGAAGTCTTTCCTCATCAACCCTACTCCTAGTGCCTTCCTCAACACCCCCTCTCCTCCAAAAAATCTGTATACATTTATCTACATTTTGTTGATTTGGAAAAAAGAACTATTAAATAGTCAGAAAAGCCGCTCTTTAATTAAGGAAAGGGGTACAGGGCTGAGTTAGGCCTCTCTACAGAGCTGTGCTCCACATGCCTATGCAGAGTCTAAGGATTGAACTGCTCTGGTCCCTGACCCCTAGGAAAGCCAACAGAATTCAAAGGAGCCATTAAAGTTGGGAAGTTTAAATACCTTTCTAGGACTTGAGGACTAAAGATGAGAGGGATAGTTGATTGACTTTACAATGGTAACAAAAGAAAATGAGGAGTCCCAGACAAGAATAACAGTGAGGGGCTGATGCTTTACAATGGACACAAAAGGGAAAGCTCCCGCCAAGGGACCTGGGAAAGGACTTTGACACAATGGGAGAACCTACCAGGACAAAAAGGGTACTTAACATCTGACTGAGTCTGCTAACCCCACCTAAAGTACTTTAAGGTCTATTGTGAGCCTGAAACTCTGGAGCGGATCTCCCCCCAGTAGAAACTCTAATTTGACAACATTAAATTTTGTGGTCTTTAGATGTCAGGTCTTTAGATCTCAAGTTGCTACAAACTTGGGGTTTTTAGATTCCACATTGACAGGCTCACCCTCTTGAATTTAAATCTGGTCTCAATGTGACCCTGGATAAGTCACTTAACCCCCTTTGCCTCTGTTTCCTCATCTGTAAAATGAGCTGAAGAAGAAAATGGCAAACTATTTCAATATCCTTTCCAAGAAAACCCCCAATGGGGTCATGACTGAATAATCCAACTGCCCACTGGGAATGTGTGGCCCAGAGTTCACAGCTGCATGAATGTGGCAGCTCCAGACAGGCAGGAGACCAACAAAACTTGATTCCTCCTGGAGTTCCTTTCATCTTTTCTATATTTGAACTTTGTAGGCTCTTGCTCCATCTGTAAAGGAGGACTGTGAATCTTCCCCTGTGACCAAGTCAGGGAAATGCTAGGAATATGTGTCATACACACACACACACACACACTGAGCCAAAATAAGAAGACAGTCTCTGTGTTTGACTCCTGCTGTCCTAATCTACAAAGGTTCTTGCTGGCAGGCATCTAGGGATTCATCAGGGAAAGTCAATACAATACAAATTAGTACATGTCTACCAGGAACAGACATTTACTTGCATAAACATGGCAGAGACAGTACATATCTTAGGGCACCACTGAGTTCCTCTGTTGAACATCCCAAGTTAATCTATACCATCCACTAAGCCAGAAGATGAAGGCTGCCAGCCTGTGCCTTTAGGGGGTTGTGCTTCCAGACTGTCATCTGAATTGTCAGAGGGAAAATGGTTAAAAGAGCCAATTGGCATTTTCTTAATACATTAAATTACCAGGGAAAATATTAATTTTAAATTTTATAAACATCTCCAGAATCCATCTATCAAAGCTGAGCAGGGGGAATGGTTAGCTCAGAGCAAGAGGGCAATGAGTTTATCCCAGCACCACTGATTGAATCTGTGGTTTGGGAATGATTAATCTGGGCAATACATTTGCAGATTGGAGTGAAATAAGTGATTTGTGACTGGGGGGAATGGAGCACCATCAATAATAAAATTCCCCATAGCCATCTGAAAAATACAAGTTAAAATGCCGGCAAGAACTCTGCTCAAACTTATTTATTAGACACATACTCCAACAAGAATTCACTTCTGGAGTCTAGCCTACTGCTGTATTGCAAGATAAAGCTCCTAATAAAATTTGCAGAGGAGTGGGGTGGGGGAAACTGGGGCTTGTAAAGGCCCCCTCTGCAAGGGAAGGTAGAAATGAGGACTAAAGCTTCTTTCAGATAATGAGATAACACACATTTCCTTGTTCCCCCCAGACCACAAGACTGCAGTTTCCAAGTGCAGCAAAACTCTTCCTTGGTTATTCATGAACTAAAGCAGGCCTGACAACTGGATAAAATGGGAAGAAGGAAAATGATAAGCCAGAAGACATGTTAATTAATGTTATGTCTTCCTCAGGATATATTGTTTTTCTGCATCAGCATTGTAAATAATTGAGTAACCTCTTGAGGCAGTCTTCAGAGACTGTTTTTAACAACAAAGGTGTTTAAAACAATTAGAATGAACAGCTATAGTCAGTGAAATGCTATGAATGTGGACTTTGAAGCCACAAATTAATAGTGCTTCAGTTACCTAAGCAGAGTTGAAGCAAATTGGAGTTCTCTGAGCCATATGTAGAAAAAGAAAAATCATTACCATTTAGGTGGATGGCTTCATACAGCCTTATTTAAGGACAAATAGATAAAAACTCCAAAAAGTAGATAAGAGCTCCCCTTCTGCATAAGACTCTAAGGTTTGGAAAATTGGAAAATCCCTATGACCTGCCTGTGACATCAGTAGAATAAGTATTATTTTTCCCATTTTAGGAAGGAGAATGACTTTTCAAGATTCTTCTGTCCCTAGGATTCCCTGATTATTTCACTCAAAAACCAAGCAGGTAATTTACAGGTCTTGTTTTAGAGACAAAGCCTCAGAGGAAACAAAGATATGAATGTGAAACAAAGGAAGGGTATGTTGAAGAAGACATTTTTCTAACATAATTCGCCTGCAAGAAAATACAGCTAAAGAGTCAACTTTTGTGTATCTTCACAAACAGCCATGGGAACCCTATTGTTTCTAAATTTCTTCTTGCTGTTGCTCAAGGATTTAGTATCCACAAAAATGGCCAGTGTCCAAACTGGGAACAAAATGGTCAGAGTATTCTCTGGTAATCAGAGAAGTCAATAATACTGTCACCATCAAGGGCCTACTCTCCTTGTTTATTCCTCTTTAAGCAAATAAACTGGTCACAGCCTGTTTTATAGCCCCTTCGGATGAAGAAATTTGTGGGTGTCAGCAAAGCAAAGGCATTTACTATAATAGATGCACTGTGTCTGCCTATCTGGAAATCAACTTCACCTCTGGAAAAGGGGACAGAGAACAGAATAGGTCAGAAGAAGGTGACAGTACTGAATTGGATGGAAACTTATTCTCTCTGGAATTCATAAGAGGATCCTTTCCCCCAAAGTACACACCATCCTTCTGATTGGTATATGATAGAAAAGAAATTTATGCAAGTCCTAGATCATATATCCAGCTTTATGCAACCAGCTAGGTTTGGGGAGTTGGGCTAATCTGGTTTAGGAGGGGAGGGGGGGTAGGGAGAAGGACAGAAGGAAAAGGAGGGGAAATGGAAGAAAAGAGAGAAAATTTGAGAGTGAGAATATGCATATGAAATTTCCCCTTCCTCCCCACTTCCTTTTTAGGTGTTTCACTGAAAAGCCTATAAACAACAGAGTCAAAAATGGCCCGACATGGCTTAGGAGCCAAGAGGAGCAGCTGTTCTGTCAGCTGGAGGGATCATGACCTTGAGGTCAGGACACCAAAATGATCCTGATAACCAAAAGCTTTGCTTCTGCCCTGCCATGAAGCTTTGGGCAAGAGCCTTAATCAGCTGGGGTATCTCAGTTTCTTTATGTAGCAATGGGAATTATAGGCTGGGAAGAGCATTAATTAATGTTTATGAAGTTTTTAGAGATCCTCTCCTGAAAGGGTATGTCTATTATTTTTCTCAGCACCACCAAGATGACATCTTGTTCAACCCCAGCTAAATCATGCTGTGTTAATGACCTATTTGCCTACAGGAGAATAGGAAACTGGAGTATCAGATCTATTTTTCACTCAATTGCTCCAGACAGATTTGTGCCTGTTACATTTCACATCCAAGTTGAGTCAAAGGGTATGATTGTGATAAATATGAATTCCTACTTGTTTATGGTATTGTAATGTTTAAGTTAGGTAAATGTAATGGGTAGGTTAGGTAAATATTAAATTGAAGATCTAACTTAATATAAGGCTTTTTAACTTTTTTTTTGCATTGTGGATCATTTTATCAAAGCTGATAAAGTCTAGGGACCCTTTCTAAAAATAAAAATTTTAAATACATAAAAAATAAGTTACATTAAATATAATTATTAAAATATTAATAAAATCAGTTCCTGGACCCCAGGTTAAGAACCTTTGAGTGCCAGTGGGTTATTTATTCCAAAGGCTATGATGAAAAAGAGCAGAAACTTGTATTTTTTGTCCATACAATCTAGGTTTGCTAACTATATAAAACATGACCAGCTTGGCCAGCATTGTATCCAATATTTTAACACAGAAAGCTGCTTCTCTTTCTGACATATATCATGGTTTTATTTTGCTTGTGCTTGTGGTGTGTGTGTGTGTGTGTGTGTGTGTGTGTGTGTGTGTTTTGATCTGGATTTGTGATTTCCTTGGTATAGGAAAACACCCACACTTCTATAATTTCTAGTCTTCAGGAGTTTCTTGGGAAAAGTAAAATCAGCTAACAATCAGCCTATTATTGTTGTTGTTTGGTTGTTTCAGTCCTTTCTGACTCTCATGACCCCATTTGGATTTTGCTTTTTTTTTTTTTATTGGCAAGGAAATTGAAGTGGTTTCTCATTTCCTTCTCTAGCTCATATTTTGGATGAGGAAAATGAGGCAAAAAGGGCTAAGTGACTTGCCCAGGGACACATAGCTAGTCTAAATCTAGAGTTGAACTCATGAAGATGAGTCTTCTTGATTCCAAACCCAGTGCTCTGTCCATTGTATCACCTAGCTATCCCAATTTGGTAATACTACATAGCTAGTATTTCAAAAAGGACAAAATCCAGGTCTTCCTAACCCCAAAGTCAGTCCTCTAAGCATTGGTGCTACCTTTTTTTTTAAAACCCTTAACTTCTGTGTATTGGCTCCTAGGTGGAAGAGTGGTAAGGGTGGGCAATGGAGGTCAAGTGACTTGCCCAGGGTCACACAGCTGGGAAATGTCTGAGGCCAGATTTGAACTAGGACCTCCCATCTCTAGGCCTGACTCTCAATCCCCTGAGCTACCCAGCTGCCCCCATTGGTGTTACTTTTAAAATGTCTTATAATGTGGACATGGTTGAGGATGTAGACACTAAATGACCACACCAATGCAACTATCAACAATATGTAAATGAGTCTTGACTGATCACACAGGTTAAAACCAGTGGAAATGACTGTTGGATATGGGGGGAGGAGTTAAAGGGGGGGAGGGGAAAGTAAAAACAGGAATCATGTAACCATGGAAAATTTTTCTAAAAAAATAAAATATTTAAATCTGAAAAAAAAAGTCATATAAGCTAAACATTGTAAATACACACACTCATACACATACACACAAATGTTAGGTCAGATTTCTAGTAACATTTCCTGAAAGGATTCTGATGAGTTCAAAGAACCACCTCTAAATTTCAAACATTATAAGATATAAAAAGATATCCTGTTCCTACCGTCTCTGCTAATGAGGTTGAGGGGAAGGGAGCCAAAGGACATGAGACTCAGGGTAAGCCCTTCATCCCAGTCTTGTTATCAGAGAAACAGGGATCCCCTTCCCTTGAGTTCAAGATTTCAGCCTTTGCTTTCTATAACCCTCTCTATAATCCTTAAGACAAATCTTGGGAGGTAAGCAGAAGCTTCCAGGAAATTAGACCCAATCCAAGACAAGGCTTTATAGACCTGGAACTTCCTAACAAAGTACCAGAAATGAGGCATGTCTGGGAGAATTCATGAGAGATTGTTCTGGGGCCAGTCCTGAAGGAATCATGGTAGAGGGACACAGAAAAAGAAAACAAATTTATTCAGCACATGCCAAGAAAAGCTCTGCCAGGGGACAAAAACTACAGGACTAAGGAAAGTCATCCTCTTTGGAAAGTGGTACCAAGGATTTTATCATTTGAGAGAATTAGAAAGGGACCAGAGGGTCAAGGTAGCACCTCTTTTCCTATTGTTTGGTCATGGCTAAGCAGTAATGCTGAGTCAGCCCCCCTGCCCTACTGAGGTTGGTGTGGTTCTCAGCCTGAAGGGGCATAGTTAATTGATGTAGGAAAGTGATAAGGAGGCACCAAGCTGGTACCCAAAAATGCTAATTAGATGAGCCTAAGTAAGACACGTACTTGATACTTCAGTAAAAGCAGTCAAAAGCTATTTCAAAAGGATTTTAGAAATCATTTGGTCCAGCCCCTTCACCTTATAAATGAGGTATCTGAAATTCCCCCAAAGGTTAAGTGACTTTTACATGGTCACACAGAGACCATAAATAGAAGATTTTATGCTTAAACCCAGATACTTTGACTGCAAATCTAGTGCTCTTTATTTTATGGCACATGAAACCAACCCAGAAATTTAAGTAGTGTTGATAGACAATTCAGCTAAAAAGTAGGGTTATAAGAGAAGTAGAGTCATCATTCAAATTGGAAATAAACAAAATCCTGGTTTCCTCTCCCCCCACCCACCCACCTGTAGTTTTGATTATATAGATCTGGTCTAAGAATAGATTTGCCAGTAACCACCCACCCTCTCAATCAAGGGTTTCTTATTCATCTGGAGATAGGAAGAGATATTACATTCCTCTTTTTAGGACTGAAAAGAACTGATTTTGAGAAGGGAAGGGGAATAGAAAGTAACTCCTTAGGGTCAGGGACTGCTTTGTTTTTGTCTTTGTATCTCTAGCACTTAGCACAGTACCTGGTGCTTAGTAAATGCTTGTTGAATGAATGAGTCCAGTCATAAGTCTAACGTTTAAAGAGCCAGAGGTCAATATGACAAGTTAGACCAGAAATGCCACTCTGAATTTGAGTATTTCAGCAATGAAAAGCAGGTCTCCTTCCAGGAATGATTTAAGACACTTGAAATCTTAACATCTAGCTATAAATTCCAGCCTGGAAAGGCAACATGGGAAGCATTGAAATTTGTGAGGTTAGATAGGTAGATAGATACATACATAAATACATAATACAGAGAGGGATACATATATACATGCATGATCTAGAAGATAGATAGATAGAGTGGGCAAGTATGTGCCAGGAGCTGTGCTATTTATGAATAAAGAGAACTGTGGGTACAGACTAATTTAGGAAATAGCAGTGTCGGACCAGACTCATAGATTAGAATCATTTTGCCATCAGAGTTTAACAAAAGGCAGAAAACTAGGCTCAAGAGTCAATACTGTGAAACTGTTTGGTCACAGGAGGATGTGAACAACACCCATATACCCATCAAAAAAGACTTTTAAAAAGCCTTTGTGTTGATGAAGTTTTTCTCTCTAAAAACAGGACAAGCATAGCTGTCCTAGTTTGTAACATTTCCACTCTCATTATCATATGGTCACCGAAAGGAAATGCTCCTGGCAACATTTTTAATTTTTCCCAAACAATAATTTAAATAAAAGCAGCTCAGAACAGTGTGGTCTTGTACCAGCAACATGTAAATTAATCTCTTTAGAAAAGAGAACACCAACAATGGTCATACTGAAGAGTCAATAGAATATATTATTCATCCCATTTTAAATTTCAGTGTTTCAATGCCACAAGCAAAATTGCTTGTTTAGGGGCCTCTAACCACAAAAGATGGGTTCTAACATCCTCACAGCCTATTAGATGCCTCTATTTGGGGTTTTGACTTAAATCAGTTCAGTTTAATGGATAAAGTGCTAAGCTTTTTATCCAGGACTGGCACTGGCTTATGAAAACACTGGCCTTGGCCAAAAACACTTAATCCTTATGTGTCTCAGTTTTCCAATCTGTTAAAGAGGAAAAATAAGCAGCGTGCCCTGTCTCATAAGTGTAAGCATTTTTAAAAATAAGTATAAAGTGCTCTGAATACCTTGAAAAGAGAGAGTTTCACTTAGTATCATCAATCTATAACAGTATTTATTGAGGGCTTACTATCAGATGGGAACTGTGGTGAACTGGGAATACCAATAAAACTGGAAAAAAAAAAGTTCCTGCCTTCAAGGAAGCTTTTGTAGTCTCAATTCCCCAGATGGACCCTAAACTCCCTAAATGCAGAAAGCACACTCTGGCAAAGACATAATTTTTAACTCCTGCAACTTCTTAACATAGTGTCAAGTCTCAGTAGTTCTATTATAACCCTGTTAGTAATATGCGTAAGGATATTTTGCTATTTAGAATTTTTATAAAGGCTTACCCTACTCTCACGGACCTAAATGAGCTGATATTGCTTGCAAAGAAATGTAAACCTGCATAAGTATCAATATATTAATATTAATAAATTGAAAGCTCTCCTTTTCATTAGAATCCCTATGAAATCACACCCCATTGCCAGCCCTCCCAGTATTCATATTTAGAATCGAAAGGGGAAATTCCAACAACACTTTAAAAGCAAAGGATCTCTCCTCTTATCTATACTCATCCTGAGACCTCTATTGCTACGAAGAATATCTTTCAACAAATTCTAAATTAAAAAAAAAAAACCCATAACCTCTTACCTTCCAACTTGGAATCAACACTATCAGTTGGAACAGAGGAGCAGTAAGCCGTAGGCAATAGGGGTTAAGTAACTTACCCAAGGTCACACAGTTAGGAAGTATCTGTGGCCAGATTTTTTTTAATGCTCAATAAATTTTTATTTAATTGAATAGTTATAGTATAATTAGAAAAATGATGGCATTGCCCACAGTAGGTATGACAGTGCAGGTGGTAAAATGAAGTGATTCCCTTTATAAAAACATTCTGTGATGCTAGCAAAGCTGATGGAAAAGAAATCCACATGGAATTGTAAAGTCAATAGCATTAGTGACTAAGTGAACAGGAAAGAACAGACCCTTCCCCAAATCATCCAAAATACTATATTAATATGCACATTGTTATCTTGCTTTTTGATAGATCACTCTGAGCAGGCTGAAAACTTCTGCTCCAAACTGAGTATTAATAGTTTAGAGTTCTACATGTGTGAGAAAACAACTACTGCTCAGTGAAGAAAAAGTAGAATTGAACTTGAATAAGATGAGGGACAGAGTAGCTAAATGTTTCTAGCTACACTGACCAAGAATACATTTTCTCAAATAGGATGAGATTAACTAGGAACAAGACAATAGAGCTGGTGTCTTTTTGCTGGTGAACTCCTGTCTCTTGGTCTAGCTTTCAATCCACTAAGCCACCTAGCTGCCCCTTAACAGACCTTTTAGATACAAGAGTTTTGGGTATTGTTGGGTTATTTTTCCAAGTGTGGAGTTAGTTATCACAAATCACTCATGTAGAGGGCAAATATCATTATATAGAGAAAATAATATGAAAATTGGATAATTTAGAGAATTGGATCAATCCTCTTCATTTATTTTTGCATACCCCCAAAAGTAGACTGACTCATTTGGAAAAAGAAGTAGGACTCTAGAACACATTTATTAAACTACTTCTGAACATCCCACAGAACTTACAGTGGTATAGGTTCTCAGTAATTGCTTGTTGTATAACTTACTGGTAGTATTCACCCAGTTGGATTTGGTCGGACTGTAATTCTGCTTGGATTACTAGGGTATCACAGAATAGGTTCTCTGGAATAAGCAATTTCATTGGCCCTGAAAGAATAAACACTTCTCAATTTTTTCCATCTGGTCCATAGGGTAAATAGTTATTCATTTTCTAAGCTTAGCTAATGAAGAAGGCTAGCATGGAATAGTGGATAGGGTTCTACGCTTAGAAGCAATCTTGATTCTGACAGTTTCCTAGGACTTAACTACTAATAGGTCTTAGAAACTTTAAGTCATTTTTATGACTCTGGTATTTAAAAGCAGTTCAGAATGTGAAGAAGAGAAATCTCAAAGGGAAATAAAAAACTTCTGTCCAATAAGGAAAGTGACTTTCAGTGCAATGGCCGTAATAAAAATTTTTTTTTTCTTGACAAGTTGTTGTTGCACAGACCTCACAATTGTGCTTGATATTTTCTAGAAGGAAAAAAGTACAGGTCTCCATCAAGATTTGACAGTGTTAAAATAAGCCTATAAGAAAAGAAAAGAAAAGAAAAGAAAGGAAAAGAAAAGAACAAAACCCGTGAAATAGCATAATATGAGCACTGGAATATTCTTTTTTAGATTTCTTCTTCAGAAAAGAGACAAACACAATTGGGATCCACTGAAAAGTGAAAACTATCTCATACTGTTCATTCATGAGTTTTCAGCTGTAATTAAGCATCTAATGCTCCAGATGGTTAAGCATTCAAAATTAGTACATTTCAACTGCACTGAAATAGCTTATTTTGAAATGTGCAAAATACTATCCAGCAGAGCTTAACAACCAAGCAAGTGAATCTTTCAAAAACTCTGAAAGGCTTTTTAGAACATTTGCCCTGTGGAGAAATTCACAAATGCATTATCATTCTTTACTCCTTCCTCGATTCCATCTTACAAACCTTTCTATGGGGTTGCAGAAAGAATGAAGAATGCTACGGAAAGAGAGTGAGACTGAAGTATAAATTCAATTGAACATTGTTTGATAAAACAATTGATCACCAAGCATCTTAAAAGTTCCAACTATATGCTGGTTCTGGAGATTAAAAAAAGACAAAAAAGGAAATAACCTCTACTCTCAAGAAGCTTGCACTCTATAATGAGAAATAGCACATTTATAGACAAAGATGCACAAAAAGCATGAAAAAGAAATGCACAATAATTTCACATTGAAAAGTTGCTTTCCAAGGTGGATTACGATGGAAGTGGGGAAGTAAAAGAAGGAAAGAGGGAAGAAGTGGGAAGACAAGAAAAAAATTCATTATAAGAAGCGGCACAGCTGATTTCAAGTTCTGGGGCCTATGGTTTACATTTGTCTATTCCTTCCAATTGTATTATAAGCAAAGACTTTAGAAAAGGAGACCTTGAGCATGAACTTCTTTATCGTTCTCCAAACAATTTAGTCAATTCAGGCCAACGATAACAATAAACAGCATTTGTTAAGCATCTACTTTGTGCCAGGCTGTGCTAGGTGCTAGGGATACAATGGCAAAAAATAAACAGTTCCTTCCCTTTCTGTTCCTTCCTGATACCCTTTTTCCTAGGGAGTCTCTGATTTCACACACAGAGAATATAGCCTCCTGGGCCAACCCTAGGTAAGTAGCTCCCATGGAAAGCACACAAATCTTATACAATAGGTTAGTGAGAAGCTGCATCCCAAGCAGAGAATTCTACAGTTACATGTTCATGGCCCTGCTCCAGCTTTCCAGCTCAAAAATCACACAGCTTCCTATGTTAATACTTAGAGGTTAAATTGTTTCAACAGTCCTAGATTACATCTGCCATTGGTTCTTCTGATATCTTATTAATTGCTTGGGATGGGGTGGAGGAGCATAACAATTAGTTAAGAAATGATTGAGCTGTGCTGTCTGAATGATTACCACCAAGTACTTTCTGCTTGTTTCCTACCTATCACCATTGGTTGTGGTTGCATTGTGGTTGTAGCCTCCATGGAAAACATTTCCTGTCTAGCACTTAGCCTTTCATCTATAAAGCTGACAAATAAATATTATAAACACCCTTTACTAAATGTTTATGATGAAATAACATAGTAATGAATATATCATCTTGTAGTGTGGTACAACAGAAAGAATACTGGCTGAGGAATCAGAGAACCTTGGTTCAGACATCACCTGTCATACTATCTGTGGATTCCTGGATATGTCCCTTAACCCATCTGGGCCACCTCATTTTATTCATCTAGAAAATGAATAGACTGCATGCGATCTAGGCCCTTTTAGTCTAGATCTGTGGCCATATTTATTAAATCCCTTTCCTTTGGGAAAAAAAAATTAGAATGAGCATCCTGGTATCCTGAACATGACAAGGCTCTTTCCATTCTAGCCTATCCTTTCACAGATCTTAGAACAAAGAACCTAGAATCTTGAAGGGTAGAGAGGGAGGAGAAAGGTAAAATTCAAGTTGTAAAAAAGCAGCATTTTTTTAAAGTTAAAATGAAATTGTTTAACTTGAGGCAGTTCAGTAAATCAGTGAATTGCACTCATTTTGCATTACTCACTGGGTAGCAGTATACAATTTTAATTATATTTGGTCAGATTCGATGTGGTTTTCAAATAAAGTAGATTCGTGTTTAGAGCTGCTGAGTATTAAATCCATTAAATATTTGAGAACTACATGCATGTGGGGGAAATTAGTTTGAGATTTGTCATGTTGCTTTTCTCCATTCTAACTATGGTAATTCATTTACATCAAGAATTAGTACTGCAGGGGGGATACTCTCAAATTACATGCAGAGAATGTGATGTGGGACTCCCCCTTTCAAGTAGGGAGGCAATCCCATCTTTAAATTAGCTAACAGACTTAGGAGTGCTGGACTCATGTCCTTTGCACTCAGACCACCAGTGTTCGCTAAGAACAGCTTGAGGGCACCATGGATAGAGTGCTGGTCCTGGAATCAAGAAGACATGAATTCAAATACTGCCTCAGACATTTATTAACCAAATAATTCACTTAACATCTATAAGCTACAATTTCCTCTTCTGTAAAATGGAAATTATGATAGCATTTTCTTATTTTATTTTATTATGTTTTATTTTATTTATATTTTATTATATAATAATAACAGCAACTTTTCAGGGTTGTTATAAGGTTCAAATGAGATAAGATATAAAATAACATATTTAAAGTGGATATATACTTATATATGTATATATGGATGCTCGTTATTTTTATTACTGACACTTCTACAGAGAGAGACTAGGCTCTTTTCTTCATGAAAGAAAGGCCTGTTACTAAATCATCAAGCTCTAATTGATGGTCAATCTTGCTTTCTATAGAGAATAAAGTGATCGAGGAATGCTGGAGCTTGTTGTCTAAACCAAAAGCATGTTCATATCCTGATGGTTCAGATTTAGTGAAGTGACCTCACAGGCCATCTAATCTTATTCCATTCATTTTGCAGATGAGAAAATGCATACAAATAAAAGGAGTTGAAGGGATATGTTAAGCCCAGATCCTTTGACTCCAAATCCAATGTATTTTCTCCTACCTTCTGCCCCATGTCTTTGGTTAGAATTGGAAAGAAAGATAGATATTTTAATGAATGATATCGTTTTCCCATATGGAAGCTGAACTAGCATGTAAATGAACCAACATGAAAGAAAGGAAAGGTCCTTCCTTTCTGTGCTGACCTATGACCTCATCATAGGAAGAAGTTTTTTCCATTATATCTTTCTCCCAGAATGTCAGGTACTACATACCCTTTCTTATCTTTCATATAAACTCTTCCTTCTTTTTCTTTCTCTATTACTGTTTCTTATGATAAAACCATGAAAGACAGAACTCCTAGCACTTATTACTGGTCAATTCCTATATCCCCGACCCAAGAGACTGAGGGATTTCCTTTCTTCTTAGATCTTAGTACAATATCCTGACCCCTTTGTCCTTTTCCTTACTCTTCTACAGCAGTGAATCATCTAATTATAATGTTCTGAATTGGCTATTTGGAGTAGAAAACCTACTTTACTTGAGTGGGAGTAATTTGTGAGTACAAGTCACATACAGATAGGCAAATTCTAAGTATTTGCTTAGATTTTACTGGCACAAATTAATACAAAGGTATGACTCTTTCAATTCCAATTCCCTTTACCCAAAAGCCTACTTAGATAACTAATCTAGGTCCTCTAAAACATCATTTGCATTCTTATAGGGCTCTTGGCTTCTATTCTTCCACAGTAATAGACTAGATTCCAAGGCCCAAAGGACCACTCATTTTTGGACCTCCTGTCTGGGTCACTGTCCCTAGAGCTATTTAAATAAAGCTTAAATGACAATTTATTGGATTCAAGTTGTGATCAAACCATGTGTTTTTTACTGTACCTTCTATCTCTGAGGCTCTATAAGGTTTTGCTCTTCTATTTCAACTAAAAACTCTAGTTACTTATAGTCCTCAGAATATTGTCTCATTGGTTATTAACTAAATTTCTTCTTTTCATCCAACTTTTGCCATTCATGCCAAGTCTTCTTTATTAATTTTTCTTGACCTCAATATTGCCTCCTCTTTCAGTAGCATTGTTCATATATCCTGGCCTCCACCTCTTCGGATACTCACTGCCTTCCTTCCTGTTGTCCAGTATTGTCAGACAATTCCTAGTTTTTCATAATGAAATTAAGGATCCTTAAATCCTACATAGGCACATACCCTAGATCGTATTTGTAAAAATAACCTTTGTTTAAAATATCTAATTATGAAGGGGTGTTATCTCTTTGAATTAATCTTAATTTTGATATAATCCTCAGCTATACCCATAGTATTAAGATGTGTAGACATCACCTTGATCTAGATCTATTTTATTCTGACTCTAGTTCTCTCCCCTATAGTAGTAGATGGTAAATTATTCCATTTATCACCACACTGAAATAGCACATTTTTGTTGTTTTTGTTGTTCCTACTTCCTTTTGCATATGTGTGTTTACAAGTCTTGTTATTTGTGCTTTTTCCTTACTTAAACTGTAGCCATCTCAAAGACATACATGGATTATGCTTCTTGTTTCTCTTCCCTATCTATGTAATGTCTAGTAAAAATCATACATAAAGCAATTAGGCTTTAGAGACTGAAAGCACTTTAGGGATCATATATTTCGAACTCCTTATAAGAAAACTAAGACTCAGAATGTTTATAGAGCACTTACTTACCTAAGCTCTAGGGGCAAGAGGCTGGACCAAGATTAAAACCTAACTAATTATACCTTTAGTTAGTTTAATAAGAGAGCAAAAATGACAAATGCTGGATGGTATGTGGGAAAAATGGAGGACACTGTTGGTGGAACTGTAAACTGATCCAACAATTTTGGAAAGCAATCTGTAATTATACCTGAGAGTTATAAACTTGTCTATACCTCGACCCAGCAATACCACCATTGGAACTATTTCCCAAGGTGATCAGGGAAAGAGGAAAATAATTTCCAGAAATTGAGGGGATGCCCATCCACTGGGGGATGGCTGAACAAGTCGTGGCATATGATAGTGATATAATACTACTGTACTATGAGAAATAACAAACAGGTTAATTTTTTAAAATAGAAAGACACATGGAATTATGAAGAGTGAAATTGGCAGAACCAAGAGAACATTATATATAGCAAACAAATATTTATAGAGAATTCATTGAATCCACCAGACCTTTCTTCAAAATCTTTTTTTTTTAATTTCTTATAGAACTTCGACTTTAGATCTGTTGTTCCTAGCTCTCATATAAGACTAGTATCTTTTTCAAATGGTACATTTCTTTGGCCTAAGTTTCCTTACACCACTTCTTGAGCATGTATCATTAGGAGAAATTTATTGCTCTCTATTTATTGAGTCACCTTCAATCTAAGATTTGCAACCATAGGCATTACTATATTTTTATTCACTCTTCCTAAATAGGAAGTCTCTTTGTAAATTTCCCTTGATCCTACTTCAGGCCTCTTGATGTTTCATTTCTAAAATTATTTAATCATCTTAACTGGTGGAGGAGAAAGATTCCTACTAAATTACTGGAAAAGAAGTCTGTATGGACCCTCTGGGTCATCCTAGTCAGCCTCTGGCTACAGCAGGGAAGTGTTTAAAAATAAGTGTGAGGAGTAAAGTGTAAGCCAAGGACCCTTTCCAATAAACCTAGGGCATCAGTTGGCTAAGTTTGACACAAACCAGATCTCAAGTGCTAAAAGACATTTAGCCTAATTACTCTCCCTATGTGGAGCAGAACAGAGAAACTGGGCACTGTAATTAGCACCAGTCTTTCTGACTGCTCTGATTGTGAACTCTGCACAGGAGATCAGCTAGTGGGGGAAGGTACTTACTTGTTTTGGTTCTTATTACTTAGACGTTATTCTGAGGACTGCATTTAATTATAGAGAAAACCAAGTTATTTGCTTTCTAGTAGCAAGCCTCCTTTTTTGGATTTTCCTACCAGAGATTTTCCTTTAAGAATAACAAAGACATGTTTATAACAGGCCATACCCTCTGGCTTCCATTTCACAGAACACTCTCCCACCCCCAAAGGAAAAAGTAGCATGATGCAAATAGCCCTTAGTAAGCTACCTTTACTGCAATAAGACCTGTTCTCAGCAGTGAGCAAGTCAGAATTCCCCAGAGACCTGTGAACTGTAAATAATCATAGTGTGAAAGAGGTCAGCTTGGTTTAATTTAGGGCTATACTGAGCTTTTCTAGAGAAACTCAAACTCTGATGTGCAAGCCTCTTTGAGGTCTTTTAAAAAAATTCCCAGGGCCAGGACCTCCATTTACTCCTTAGACTCTTGTATGTTTGGCTCAGGTTATATTTAAAAGATAATCATTTCTGCTTTGGTATCTATTGCCCTTGGTGAAAGGTTCACTGACAAAATACATGGGAAAAGTTAGACCTGAGCAGATAGCAGTGACTTGAGAACTTCTCAGTCAACCCATCAGTCAATATGTATGTATTAGGTGTCTTCTATATGTCAGACTCTGCTATATGCTAGAGATACAAAAAGAGGAAGGAAATAGCTCCTTGCCCTCAAAGAGCATATCTTCTACATGGGAAAATGTGTACACTAACTCTTATAGACCTCACAAGGCCAAGTGTGTTAGATTTCATCAATTCCCCCATCCACCCACTCCAGGAGTTCTCAGGTGCCCATAAAGGGGTTGGGAGTAGCTAGACTCTCTGCAAATGACTCTGGTCCCCATCAATAGTGTTCCTCCAAGTGTAAGGGAGGGTGGTCTCCTGTACTCTAGTTATATTTAATCCCTAACAGTCAGACCCTTACCACTCCTGGGCTAAGGACGGTCCCTAGCCCGGATGAAAAAGGAGGAGGGTTGTAAAAAAAACTACATCTGCTAAAGAAACTGCAACCTAAAGTAGGGGCACCTGGGCTAGCTCAGTGGATTGAGAGCCAGGCCTAGAGACGAAAGGTCCTAGGTTCAAATCCGGGCTCAGACACTTCCCAGCTGGGTGACCCTGAGCAACCCATTGCCTACTGGTTGTGGCCCTATGCTCCTAGAATGGAGTCCCAGGATAAAAACAAAACAAAACAAAACAAAACAAAAAAACAGTCAGACTAACTTAAAAAAACTCAAAACTTACCTTAAGTCTTAAAACAGATCCTAAGTATAGATTCAAAAACAGAAGAGAGGTGAGGACTAGGCAATGGGGGTTAAGTGACTTGCCCAGAGTCCCATAGCTAGGAAGTATCTGAGACCAGATTTGAACCCAATTCCTCCCAACTCCAGGCCTGGTACTCTATCCACTATGCTACCTAGCTATCCTCAGATTAACTTTTATACAAAATACTTCAGAAAATACAATCATAAATATACAAATTTACTCCTCTAATATTTGGGAGGCATAATCCTGTTTCCTCCTCCACCCTCATCACATCAGTCAGTCTCTACAGGAGGAAGAGGATTAGTTTTGTAGCTTAGCTCAATTCCTCTAAAGCAAAGTCCCAATAACAAGTTCAATCCCTCTCTGAGTTCAAGTCTCAGGCACCCTGGCTTTGTAGAACTTCCATGACAGACTAGCTGACTATAACATCTGGCCTGTATTACTTGCTCCACAGTCATGTTGGGGATCGCCTCTAGTTCCTGAAACTGAGGACAAATAACACTGAAAAGATACAAGCACTGCCAGACTCATTTCTCTGGGGGAAAGGAGAAAGAGAGACACAAGAAGAAGAGTCATTTCCCTTTCACCTCTTTTTCAGATATGGGATCCACTTTGGACTTTTTATTTTTTTCAGTAGAAAGAGGTTAGAAGTGAAGAACTGAAAAGTGTTCAATTCTCTTAGTCTCACCAGTTTTAAAGTCACAAGTGCCAATCAGAGGGGACTACTCCCACCCATGTGGTAAGGGAAGCAGTGGGCTCCATGAAAGGGCCCTGATGAGGACTCCATATTAGGAGAACTGGGTATGACCAGAGAAGCCTGGGTTACAGACATATATAAATATGTACACAATATAAACAGATTTGTTTATGGGAAGGGGAGAGTGCTAGTAGCTAGGAGGATGTGGGTCAGGAGAGACTTCATGTAGAATGTTCTAAGGAGAATATTTAAGGAAGAGTTAACCAAAGATAAGAGATAAAGTATCCTGTTGGAGTAAGCCAATTTGACTGGACTCTATTATGTGGATAATAAGGTTGGGAACTCTACTTTCCCAAGGCCAGGTTATAAAGGATTTAATTCAAAAACAATTTTTAATCATCATTTTCTAACATTTTGTGATTCATGTTCTCTCCCTCCTCCCCAAGATGGCAGGTAATATGATATATGTTGTACATGTGTTATCAATCACATAATACATATTAACAAGTTTATTATGTTATGAAAAAGTACATATCACTTACACTGGAAAAAATTCATGGAGGAAATAAAGTAGAAAATCTGCATTCAGACTATGTCTGTTCTTTTTATGGCCTTTTTCTTCCTGATTTGCTTGGATTTGGCCTGGATACTTGCATTGTTGATAATAGTTAATTCATTCACAGTTGATCATCATATAATAATGTTGTTATTGTGTACAACAATCTTCTGATTTTGCTCACTTCACTTTGCTGTACTTCATATATGGTCTTTCCAGTTTTTTTGTGTGATTATGTTCATCATTTCTTATGTCACAGGAATATTCCATCAAAATTATGTACCACAACTTGTTCAGCCATTTCCCAATTAATGGACATCCTTTCAGTTTCCAGTTCTTTGCCACCACCAAAAAAACAAACGGTTCTATTAATTTTTTTTTTGTACAATTAGGTCCTTTTTCTCTATCTTTGATCTCTTTGAATCTGAAGGATTTAAAATGCTGATTGGAAGATTGTGTTTTTTAATTCAAGAAGTAAAAAGAATAGCTGGAATTTGGGGATTGCTATGGTCTGGTATGCTGTACCTTGAGATGTAACTCATTCAGTTTTGTGAAGGATGGATTGGAAAAGGGAGACACCTGAGTCAGGGAGACCAATTAGAAAGATATTGTAATAGTACAAATAGATCAAATGCGTGAAATAAATTAATGGCTGTGTGATCAGAGAAAAAAGATATTTGTGAAAGATTGTGTAAAAGTTTAGCAACTGAATAAACATATGGGGTGAAGGAGAATGAGGGTTCAATCATCATACTGAAGTTCTAAGCTTTTGACACAAATGGGGAAGTTTGGAAGAGGGATGGGTTTGGGGGGGAAACTGAATTCTATCTTTGATATATTCAGTTTGAGATGCCTCTCAGATATCTAATTCAAATTGTCCAGTAGGTGGTTTGTAATTCAGAACAGGAGTTCAGGAGAGAGATTAAGCATGAATACATGGATTTTCAGTCATAAGAGTTAATGAGGTTACCAAATGAGAGGGAGAAATGAGAGAGAGGTGGGAGGTGTGGGGGGAGGGAGAGAAAGAAAAAACTAGAAACAAAGTAGATGCCCAGTGAAAGTGACTTAGTGAAATAATTTGTGATACATAACTGTAAAGACATTATTATCCCATAAGAAACAATGAATACAGATGAGATGAGAAGACTTGTATGAACTGATATGAAGTAAGTAGAAAAAGGAAAATATTATACACAATAACTACCGTGCAAATGGTAAAAACAAGAATAAAATAATTGAAACAGAATGCTATATAATTATAGTGACCAAACGACACTTGAGAAGAGATGTGAGAAAGTGCCTCTTTGCAGAGGTAGGGAATTATGGAGATTGAATTTAGGAGTCAAAGCCAAACTTTTCCCAATGCTTTGCTGTCTTTTCCCCTTTCCTTTAAAAAATTTAGAAGCAATTGGCAGGAAAGGGAAGGAATACAGTGAAAAATTTAAGTGATGTAAAAACAAAAGATGATCAACTCTAATGGATATGTGATTTTATCATTTCAGTAGTTGACCTCAATAGAGATCACAACCTATCCATGTCTTACTACCCTTTGTGACTTTTGTCCATGTTCTCCCAAAAGTTTACCATGATCATAGAGTGTTAGAAACTGTTTTTGCCACAAGTAGATGACTCTGACTGTCCACCTGTAATTTCTCCCCCATGATACCTAACGAGGCCTTCTCTTTTTATCATCTAATTCCTCAAAGACATCCTTTATCCCTCTTCTTTTTTAGAATCCCTCCTTGGTTTTATATTGTAGCCTTTTTATACCCATCGTGGTCCTGTTTAGTTTCTCAGAGGCAAAGATTTTCCACAATTTGTTTCCAATATCATGTAGCAACACCCATAAAATGTCAACTTGGAAAAGATAGGTCTTTGTTTTTGTGGAAAGCTTGGATTCATTAAAAGTTTTGTAATTCCTCGAGGCAATCCAGATGTCTCTCTTCTTCATGCTCATCCATGGGCCTAGCCCACTGTCCCAGAGCTGTCCAAGATACACATACTGTTGGACAAGCTCTATAGGGTGTCCATCCTAATAAAATCTGGGCGATATTATACACTTGCTCTTTCCTATGTGGATGGACATACTAAACTCTTTTGAGTGATTATAGACTGTTCTAGGAGATCATTCAGTGTTCTGTGGTCTGACACAATGTTATCTACAAACTCAATGTTATCTACAAATACAATGTTATCTACAAACAGAACCATCTGTAAAACTCACCATCCAAAAGAAAATCTTCCTGGATATGAATTCTTCACTGCATCTCCTTCACTATGGTGGCAAGAAACCAGAGTAAGCATACATTTCCCCATTGTAAACAAAAAATATTTTTTAAATATATTTGAGGTTTTCATTTGACATACAGTAGCTTGAAACTATTGAAAGTATCATTCAGTTTTCCAAATATAAACCATCCTATTTTCTTCCTATTTTAAGTCTGGACCCATCTGTGTATGTGTACATTTATATATGTCTTTATATATGTGTATATATCTCAATATAAAGACATGTGTTTGCCCACATGTATATGGATATATGGATATATTAATGTATTAATCAAATAGATTGCCCATCTAAACATGTCATAATCAGAAAGTAGGTATTACTTCTTTTACTTTTTCATTTGTATTTCCTGTATGAATTTTTAGCATCTTTTGAGTGGGTGTTAATTATACTGAAGAGTCTTATTAGTATTCTGAGGCTTCGTTTTAAAAAAGTACAATATAAAATAACACAGCATAACACAATATAACACAATGCAAAAAACACACACAATAAATGTTACTTGAAAACAGGAATATCTAAGATCCTTAACTTCTAAAGACAATCCCTCTTCTCTCTGGACTTTGCTTAGAGTATTCTCCATGATAGTGATGATCATTTTTGGCTATATATTTCTCTCTGAGTTATGCATTATTAATATAAGCAATCAACATATCATAGATCTCAAATCTCTATGATTATATCTCCAAAGAAAGAAGTTCCTCCCCCCACCCCCCATCTCAGATGATGTAGTCACTGAAGGCTGAGGAGATAATAGGGTTTTTCCTACAATCCCATAATAATGTGTGAATAAGTTCTTTGGTCAACCTGAGAAAATTATAGGGTTTTGGCCATTGAGGGGTCAACTGATATCACATGGGAAATATAATCAGTTACAACTTGTAGGCTTATATATAAAAGAAACAAGCTATTCAGCAGCTAAGGAGTTTTATTTTGTGTTCAAGAGTTAGAGGTAATTGTGGAAGGAGAACCCTGTACCTGTTCAAGATGGTTAACAGGTGAGATATGAGAGAATTTTTTCCTCTCTCTATCCTTCTCCTCCCAACATTGGCTACATCATCAGAGCATTGAAACAAGATAAATTACTATATTTATCTAGGCAATACACATTTCAGATAGGCATAGACACAAAGAAATAGTGATTGAAAGAGAAAACAGCTTCGAAGAGCATGACCTCATCACCTAAGAGAAGAAAGCCAGGTACAGCCTCAAGAAAGGTCTAGAGCCCAGAAGCTAAGCTGAATGATACACCTGGAAGAGATGCTCCATCCAAAGGGAGCTACATGTAGACTCTACATAGAAATAAATGACTGACAGGCCATGTCGTATATGTGCCTTTCAACCCTTGTACTGTAAGTATAAGCCCACTCTTCTCAAGTATGTTGTATGTATAATGGGAAAATATGCCCTAAGTTTATTGGGGAATATTTTATAGTAACTTTTCTTACTTGGTGATTGCCTGTGATAAGAGCTAATTACCTTGTTTGTAATTGTTAATTGGAAGCATAGTAATCCATACACACATATGTGTACCCATGTAAATATGAGTGTACATGTATATGTATGTGTTAGATGTGTGCATATGTATATGTAGTGAGGACTACAAAATCCTTTTGGTAAGCTTCTCTTTCTCTCCTTTTAGGTGACCACTCCAGAGAGTGTACATTTTGGGGGTAGGAGAGAGGGTGAATAACTTGGTAGATTTGCCTCCAAAGAAGAAAGGAAAAATAAAGACATTTGGAGAGGCTCTCCTTCAAATTCCAAAACTCAGTTGCAGATCCTAATGGAAACAAAGCATATAAACTCAGGTTATTTTAGCATCCATTAACACCTTAACAGAATGATTAGTTTACCAGATTAGTTATTAGTTACCAGCAGTCAAGGCTTTAAAGCTTGGAACATGAAAACATATGGAGGTAGAATTAGAGGGCCTATTTTATAGTCATTTTGCTTCAGCTTTCTCTGCTAAGGAAAATAATCACTGGACTAGAAAGAACAAAACGAAAATGGCTAATATTTAGTTGAAAAACAAAATAAGTAGGAGGATAGAAATAAAACATCTAGCCTTGATAAATTCAAGTCACCAGTCACAGATGAACTACAACTCAGGGTACTAAAATAACAAGCAGACATGAGTAATGAACCACTTTCAATGAACTTTTAAAGATTGTAGAGAATAAGAAATATAGCTAATGAGATAGGTGAGACAAGAGTGTTAGAAGGTCAGATGCCCAGATTTTTACAAAAAGGAAGAAAATGGAGTTTATAAGGTGTTTGGCTTCAATTTACTGGTAAAATCTAGAACCTATTTTAAAGGAATCTTTGATGAACACCTGAAAAAATGAAGCAATTATCACAAAGAAATGGTATGTACTCACGAGAATAGGTCATGCCACTCTATATATTATTTTGACAGGATTACTAACCACATAGATCAGGGGAACAGTAAATATGTAGTTGGCCTCATTTTTTAGCTAAGCATTTAATGAATTGTCTTATTCTGTTATTGTGAACAGTAGAGACTTAAGTGCTCAATAATATTTCAGTTTGGGAGGAAGTCTTTAGTGAAAGGCCTTAAGGCATCTGTCTTTGGTCCCATCTTGCTTAAAATTCACAACAATAATTTGGTAATTAAGTGCTAATAATATAAATAGAAAGATCATAGAAAGCTAGGAGAAAGAGGTAATGGAATGCATGTCTGAGTCAGAATCAAAAGTGATCTAGGCTAAGATGTGGCACTGAGTCTAATAAGATGAATTGTAAAACAAATAACTATAAAATCTTAAAACTTGGTTCAAAAACTAAAATTCACTAGTCTAGGATAGGAAAGGTATAGCAATTCACCTGAAAAATGAATTAGAGATTTTAGTGTAGTAGTCAATATGAACAAAAGTGTAATAAGACTACCAAAGAAAAGGCACACAAACTAAAGCCAGACAAGGGAACTAGTGTATTCTAGAGTGGATCTACCCAAGTCAGACCACATCTGTACACAGAACACAACTGAATAGGTTGGGTTCAGCTCCCAGTGCTAAATTTTAGGAAGGATATTAATCATTTAGAACAGTGATGGACAAACTATGGCCAGCAGGCCAGATGGGGCCCCCTGAAATGTTCTATCTGGCCATGTGACATTATTCCTAATCTGATGAATACAATGAGTAGAATACAATACAATGAAACTTCGAAAGAGTTGCCTTAGAAACAGACTGACAGATGAGCATTTCCTTTCCTTTGGCCCCCTCTTTAAAAAGTTTGCCCATCACTGATTTAGAGTGCCTGGAGGAAGGCCACTAGAATAGTACAGTATCTTGAGGTCCTATCATCTAAAAAACAGTTGAAATATGTTACTGGCTATGTTTAACCTGGAAAAGAGACCATAGATAGGATAGGGTCATATCTTTGAATATCACAATGTCATCAATCAATAAACAAATATTTATTAATATTTATTATGTTCCAAGCACCATAACATATATAGGGGATACAAAGAAAAAAAGTGAAATAGTTCTTACCTTGAAGGAGCTTACATTGTATTTGGGAATATAACATGTATCATAGGAGTTGAACCCCTTATTGGTCCCTTAAACTTCAGCTCATTGGGGAGGGGGGGATATATTAAAGAAGATTAGCCAATGAGTCAAGAAGTATAGCTCATTCAGTATTCTCTCTCTCTCTCTCTCTCTCTCTCTCTCTCTCTCTCTCTCTCTCTCCCTCCCCCCCCCTCTCTATCTATCTATCCCTCTCTCTCTTTTTCCCCCATTCTTCCTTCATCCACTGAGTATATAGAATTTTTGTGAAGCTTTCTCTTGGATAGAGTTAGGAAGACCTGAATTCAAATTCAGCCTCAAACATTTACTTGCCATATTACCCTGAGCAAACCACCTAACCTCCATCTGCCTTTGTTTTCTCAGCTGTACAATGGGTATCATAATAGCACTTATCTCCCAGGGTCCTTGTTATGATCAAATGAGATAATATTTATAAATCACTTAGCACAATACCTGGAACATAGTAAGCACTTAATTAATGCTAAAATCCCCTCCTTCCTTCTACCCATAAAGAGAAAAGATTACACATGAAAGTGAAAACTAATGACATGAGTTGGACAAGCCTGAGATTGGACTTCAAGTCTCTGGCTGACTCTTCTGCATTGGGTTTCTTTCACTGAGCACAAATGGTTAAACAGTGACCTTGAGAGATGATACCTCAGAAGATGGTAATTTGAATTCCTTAAGTTATAACTAGAAGTTTTCTACAATAATTTCCTTTTCAAAGAAGATGATTACAGAGAACACAATCCCAAGCTGAATGTTGACTTACAAGATTTGAAATTTGATGGAATTAGTTGTCTAGAAATTGAAATGCTAAGGTATGCATGGATATCAGCCCAGGTCTTCTGTTCCTAGATACCTATAAAGCAAATGACCATCTTCATTATCTCTTTTCTTTTTTTTTTCTCTCTTTTTTTTTTTTAAACCCTTGTACTTTGGTATATTGTCTCATAGGTGGAAGATTGGTAAGGGTGGGCAATGGGGGTCAAGTGACTTGCCCAGGGTCACACAGCTGGGAAGTGGCTGAGGCCGGGTTTGAACCCAGGACCTCCTGTCTCTAGGCCTGACTCTCATTCCACTGAGCTACCCAGCTGCCCCCTTCATTATCTCTTTTCTTTGCCATTACTCAGTCCAACTCTCTCTTTCTCCTTTTGTGTGTTGGCCATATTCTGCTGCCAGTTCTTCCTGATTTGGGTCTGATTTATAGACACAATTCTTTCTTCTTCACTTCTAGGCCCTTAGAATCTCTGTCCAATTCTGAAATAACTCCTCATTTGTGTAAAAGTTCCTCAAGGTCATGACCAAGTTTCTTACACATTTGATTTAGTTGATTCAAACAGGTGTACAAATTCTAATCAAATTCAATGCTGATAGATGGATTAAATCAATATGTTCTTATTTAACAATGGAAGTTATTCAAAATTAGGTAGGATAATGACCCCCCCCAACAGTATCTAATAGAAATTATAGTTCATTATATCATGTTTTAAATCTTTGTCAATGTGGGCTTGTGAATCTTTTGTACTTTAGACATTTCTTTTTGGTGGAGGAAATAAGTAACTTTTATGCAAGATCTACTTTATATATTAAGTGATTTTTTAAATTTCTTTTTGGGAGACTTTAATCGAACCAAAGTTTTGCTTAACTGATTTTAATCTTGGAGTTCCAGGGTAACAATGTAAAGAGTCAAAAACAATGAAAAATAACATGACTCCTTAGGACCTAATTTTCTCTGATTACAGAGCCAAGGTCTCTCAGGGTAAATGTGCCCAGCCTCCCAGGTTAGTGGTTCTATTGTCACATATTTTGTATGTTTTGTATTCACAAAATAAATCCATATTCATTGTGGTTTGAAGTTTGGACAGGGAAATGAAAAAAGGCTTTAAGAAGGTGATATGAATTAAGTTTGGAGTCTAAGATACAGAGTTGAGGAGAGAGTGATTTCCAGGTTGACAGACAACAGAGGGTTTTAAACACATACCAAAGAGAGATGGAGTATCATATATGTGAGTATGCAGAATAGTATGTTCAATTAGAGTATGGGAAGGAAGGCAGGAAAGGTAGAAGGAACCGGACTGTGAAGGGCTTTCAATGTCAAGAGGAATTAAAATTTGATCCTAGAGTGTGGGAGGCCAATAAGAGAAACAGAGTCTCAAATAGATGAAAATCTGAGACTCCTCTTTTGACCCCTTTTATGATCCACACCTTTTTTTTATTGAAAAACATTATAACCTTCTAGGAAAACTTTACGTTCTTAAAAAATCCAGCACTTAATGAGTTAACAGCCTTTTTTTCACTCAGCAGAGTAAAACTGCAGCTGTAGGTATATCTCTCTAACTGCTACAGGCATCCCAAGGTCATAGAATGGCAAACTCAGTCAAAATAACTTTTAGATAAAGTGAGGCTCATTTTTAGCCTTGGGACTTTTTTCTCATCCGGCATTATCTTCATAAGAAAATTCTTTGTAAAACAATAACTTTATTGTGCTTTGATGTTACATAATTTGTGTTTCTGTGCAAACACGAAGTTTCAAGAGGGCTCTTTTGTGAGAAATGAGTCTTGAAGTATATATAATAAACTCCATGCTGCAAGAGAGAACTGGAAGAAGCAGCTATGAGCTATCAGAAAGATTTCCCATGTCCTGTTACTTCCTTATCAACTAAACTGTCTTTATCAGATTATCTGGAGATGATAGATAGATCTCAACACTAGAGGTAACAGGGAGCCATTAGACTTGGGACAGCAAGTTGGGGCAGTAGATAGAGCACTTCCTCCAGGGTTAGGAAAATTCTTCTGAGTTCAATTTTGTCCTCAGATACTTAATAGCTGTGTGATTCTGTGCAAGGCTCTAAACCCTGTTTGTCTCAGTTTTCTAATCTGCCAAATGAACTGGAGATGGAAATAGGGTCATCAAGAGTTTTCTGAGTAAAAAAAGAACATGATTATACCTGTTTGGAGTGGGGTGGGGAGAGTGATATAAAGAATAGCTTGGAAGGGTAGATAACTTATTTAGTGGTTAGAGAGCCAGGCTTAGAGATGGGGAGTACTGGGTTCAAATTTGACTAAGACACTTCCTAGCTATGTGACCCTGGGCAAGTCACTTAACCTCATTTACATAGCCCTTGCTGCTCTTCTTCCTGAAAAGCAATTCTTAGTATTGATTTTAAGACGGAAGGAAAAGGTTTTAGAAAAATAAAAAGAATAGATTAGATTTGGGAAAGTATGAGATAGGAAGTCTAAGGAAGAGATTATGTGGTAATCCTATGAGCATACAGAAGTGGGTAAAAGCTACAAGATTGTTTTTGGAGTCCAAGGACCTATTTTAGCATCTTTGTTCTTTTACTTACTACATTGATCAAACCTCAACTTCCTATTCTGTAAAATGAAAGGGTTAGACCATATGATTGCTAAAGTACCATCTGAGTACAAATCTATAACCCTTTGATCCAGAATTTTCAAAGGAATGTCATAAAATGTCAAGGACTAGGCTTTTTTCCATTGACTCCAAAGAGCAAAACTAGCCACCAGGGTAAGAATTTACAAAGAGGTCAATTTAGGTATTAATTAAATGCCTATTTATTAGACTTCGTAATAATTAGAGCTATTGAAAAAGTGAAATGGGTGTGCTTCTGAAAAAAATATCTCTTGCCCTAGAGGTTTTCAAAACCCATATGTTAAATAGATTATTATTTCAACATTTCTTGGACTAGATGAACTTTCAAGTTCCTCATAGCTCTTAGAGTCTATGATTAAAAAGACAGTTTTCTTAAAGTTTGGATGGGCTATGCGTTCAGGTTGTCCCTCACACCATTCATCTAATATTAGCTTGCTAATTGGTCTCCCTGCCTCAAGATCTTTCTCTCTCCAATTCATTCTCAATTCAACTACAGAAGTAATTTTCCTAAAGTACAGCAGGTCTGGCCATGTTACCCATGTGCAATCAGCTCCAATGGCTTTCTATTATTACATCTGGAATCAAATACTTGCTCCACTCTTTGCCATTTAGAACCCTTCACAATCTGGCTTCCATTGCCTTTCCAGTCTTCTTATATATTACTTCCCTTCCTATATTCTATGGTCCTGCCTAATTGGCCTTAATATTCTCCCTCATGAGAGTCCACTTCCCATCTCTTTGCCTTTGAACAGGATATTCAAAATGCACACAATATACACTGTCTTCACCTCTTCCTCCTAGAATCCCTAAATTTTTTTAAAAAATTCAACTTAAGGGGGCAGCTGGGTGGTTAAGTGGATTGAGAGCTAGGCCTAGAGTTCAAATCTAGCTTCAGATACTTCCTAGCTGTGTGACGCTGGGCAAGTCACTTAACCCCCATTGCCTAACCCTTACCATTCTTCTGCCTTGGAACCAATACATAGTATTGATCCTAAGGTGGAAGGTAAGGGTTTTTAAAAATTCAACTTAAGTTCTAGCTTCTATGTCAGTGATGGGCAAACTATGGCCCATGGGTCAGATGCGGCCTCCTGAAATGTTCGATCTGGCTGGGGGACATTATTCCTAGTCTGACTAATACAATGAGTAGGATACAATACAAAGAAACTTTGAAAGAGTTGCCTTAGAAACAGACTAACAGATAAGCATTTCCTTTCCTTTGGCCCCCTCTTTAAAAAGTTTGCCCATCACTGTTCTATGTGAATTCCAACTGCCAATGCATATCTCCCTATTCCTCAAAAAATCATCATGAATTTATTTTATATTTATTTTCTAAATACTTACATGTTGATTTAACACAGGTTTACAACCAAATCTGAAACATTATGCCCTTTTGATATTACTGGTGCATTCCTGAGTAAGGCTTTAAGAGGAGTAGAGTGTATGTAAAAGCTTTGGAGAAGCAACTTTCTCCATTCTTTTTTCAGGAGATATAGAAATGTGTTTTTCTTAAGACTCTTTGGGACCATCTCTAGGATGGAGAAAGAAAAAGATTCTCTCACACATATATAGGGGAGACATGTACTTCAAAATGTCTCTAGTTTTCAGCTCTCCCTTAGAGACTTCAGGGAATTAATTCTTTTTTTTTTTTTTAAACCCTTGTACTTCGGTGTATTGTCTCATAGGTGGAAGATTGGTAAGGGTGGGCAATGGGGGTCAAGTGACTTGCCCAGGGTCACACAGCTGGGAAGTGGCTGAGGCCAGGTTTGAACCTAGGACCTCCTGTCTCTAGGCCTGACTCTCACTCCACTGAGCTACCCAGCTGCCCCAGGGAATTAATTCTTGAGTGTAATCAAGTCTCTCTTTCAGTTGACAGATATCATCTTACTCCCATCTAAAGAGTCCATTCATTCATGTGTATTCTGGTTTATGCTAACCTGTATAACTTCTCTGACTTCAGTTTGTTATTTGTTTGTTATTCTCCTATGCAATCAACTCCAATGGCTTCTACTTGTCTCTGGGATCAAATACACATCCCCCTGTTTGCCACTTACAGCCCTTCACAATCTGGCTTCAATTTATCTTTCCTGTCTTATTACACATTATTCCCCTTCCAATATTTTATGGTCAACCAAACTGCTCTTAGTTTTCTTCATATATGACAGTCCTCTCTCATCCATACGCTTTCAAACATAAACCTAATACCGGAAACACATTCTATCCAGTGGAAAATGTATTTATTTGCTATTGATCATTTACAATGGTCTTTTGTATAATTAGCATTTTGTGGAAAGAAGTGAATTAGTGATAATAAACTAAGGTTATTGTTCTGTAGCCATGGAGGAGAGGGCTTTATCCAGAGGGGCCCAAGGTCTTGCTTCTACTATTTGGTACTTAGCATTATGCTCCCTGATAGTACTGTGTACTTTAAGCCATTGACTTAGTCTTATTAGGTTTATGCCTAATAGATGAGGAAGGAGAAGGATCATAAAGGGGTCCCAGTTGGGTCAGAATAACTAAGCCTAGCTCTCTTGGATATTCAGGAGGAAAGATCATGCTGGCAGCAAGCAGGAGATAATATATCAATCACACTTTAATAAGGCATAAGAGATGCCTTATTAGTAAATTAATTAACTTTATAAAGAGGCAAAGGGAATTGGGTAGGAAGTGGAGCCCAGGAAATGAACAAGGGAAGGGAAGAGATGCATAAAGTCACATAATTGTGGATCAGAGTTGGGAGCACTCTGGCAGCATGGACCTGCAGCAACTAGAGGAGAGACAGAGTTTGAGGGTTCCATATTTATAGAATTCCCATTAGAAGGGAACAGACTGTCTTATCTTGAATGCCTTTGAGTTGCCTCATTAGCAAAACATTTCATCTAAAGATTATTGGTGCTACTTTTAGGGTTGCCTTATTAGCATAATGTTTTTCTGGTTTTACTACACATATCTGATACTTATCTGCAGCTACAGACAAGGGGCCATTGATTGGGACCTAACTGGATTCTCCTAATTTACCACAAAGTCTCTGGATATGGCTTTAATTAATTTTAGATGTAGTTATGGCAAGTGGTGTCTCCATTCCTCCTTACATTCTATTTCCTATTTTCTATTTATTGTTACCTCCACTGGCTACTTACCTATTTACTATATTACTGGTGTGATAATCATAGGGACTATAATAAAATACAATTTTACAACTTCCCTGTTCACTAGCCTCTCCCCTTTAAGGAATAGTGAACAGGGATGTCAACAACTTTTGAACTCAACAATCATACCCCATGGACCAGCACTATTAAGGGGAATAGATAGATATAATTATATTCTAGTAGCCCCTTCTTTCATAGGACAACAGAATAACAACACTAATGATCCTTTCTTCAGGCCCCTCAAGGTAGAAATCACAGTCTACCTTGGAGACTCCCTTGGAGAAAGGTGGACAAGATTATAAGATATTTAAACAACCTGTGTGGATGTACACATATTACATAGATGAGACACAATCTTATATGTACATTTTGTCTTCTCTTAAATAATGTACACTTCCTGAAGGTAAACATTTGATTTCTGTCTTTGAAACTCTAATAACTAGTATACTTCATTTTACATAGTAAGCATATAATAAGAGTAGATGAATTTAATTGAAAATCCACAGGAAATTTGTCATCCAGTGGTCCTGAATCATAGAGATGCTAACAAATAAGTTAAGACAAATACTGATTTTGATAAAAAGAAATCTCAATAGCAGATTGTAATGGATAGGTTTCATATGTAACAGAATCAAAAATTCCTGGTAGATTTTATTTTTCCTGTAGGAGCGAAAATACTAATTATAGCTGGTGTGAAGGAAATATGAGTGGAAATTGCTTCTGTCCTTTAATGGACATTGTCAACTGAAGTTTCAAATAAAATTCAGTGCAATCCTAAATAGTGCCAAAGGTCGAGTTTTTGTACTATAGCTATAGGCCTCTCTATAGGACTCTAAGAAGCCCCTATTCCTGATCTGGGCACTATATCCTAGCCCAGGATTATACCATGTAAATTTTAGGTTGGAAATAAGAGAGCAACATCAAGAAGAAAATGAAAAGAACCATGAGAAGACAGATCAGGTTGAATGCCAACTTAGAGCAGTGCAGCCAGATAGAAAAGATACTATAGAGGCAGGCTATGTCAACTTTCATGGGGCAGGAAGAAGTGGAAAAAGCAGAGCTGAGCAGTATTAGGACAGAGGCTATGAGAGAATAGAAGATGGAAAAAACAAAATAAAACAAGAGAGCCACAAAGAGCACAGGAGGTTACCTAGTATAATCTAGCCAGAGCATAATGCTGAGATAAAGTAACAAAAACAGAGAGGCAGAGAAAGAATCAGAGACAGACAGGAAGACAGATAAACAGAGATAGCAAGAGAAAGACAGAGAAGTAGCAAGAGAGAAAGAGGAACATATTCAGACAGACACAAAATCAAAGAGATAAAGAATCAAAATGACAAATAGAAACAGAGATAAAGACAGAGACTGAACAGAAAAAGAGAGATCAGCCACTTTGAACCAGCCCAGAGACCTCATCATTGATGTTCTACCCAACCCAGACTGGTGGAAAGAGCCTGAGGCCAATGACAATAAACTTTAAATTATCCAGAGCTGTGGATCTGATATAACTGAGTCCTCCTACTATTCTAAGGATATAGGAAATTTAAAAGGAAGCTGGGTATCGTTTTCCCAGAGGTATCAATGATTAAAACATGAGTGCAGAAAACAGTTTTTCCCTAATTCAATCCCTTTTTATTCACTTATTATTTTATTATTTTATGTAACAATTTTTTCTTGGGCATGTAGTAGGACAATGAGAGACAGATTTCTTAGTAAGATCTTTATCACTTTGCCACTTAAGCCTTTAAAAATAGTGAGGCTCTTACTGCCCTAGGAAAAGGCAGTCTTCTTTTTCCTCATCTTGATGGAAGAGGAAAGGGAAAAGCTTTTAAAGAGGAGACAATAAGTAAACATGAATTTGGTTTGAACTGAGTGCTTCCCAGCAGCTTGGGCATTCAGTTTTGCTTTCATTTAGGGTGAATAGAGAGAATAAGAGAAAGTAGAGGCAGAGGTACTACTGCTGTGTAACTACTACTGAAGTGTTTTGGATTGTGGCACTTTAAATGGCCAGATGGGAAAATGTAAGGCACCAGGGAGAGTGTCCCATTTGGTTTAGAATTTAGAATAGGTAGTGATAGCGTAAAATCTGCCTTCTTCCTCTTCCTGTCCAAGAGAACATAAGTGAAATCCAAAAGTCCTACATGTTCTTTAAAGTTTATACTTTTGGTTTTTATTTGTACTAATTCTGGTTTACTCTAATAAAAATTTGATTGGTTATTAATGAATTGGTTTACTTGCTTCATTATTTGTTAATAGGGAATTGCAAGATTGACAGAGACAATGACCGGAAGGGTGTGCATAGAAATAAAAAAAGAACAGTCTCTGCTTCAATATTCTATTTCAGCTGGGGGTCCCTGAGCTTCATGAGAGAGAATGAGAGAGAATCTTATTTGGGGTGTGTGTGTGTGTGTGTGTGTGTGTGTGTGTGTGTGTGTGTGTGTGTGTGTGTGTGTATAAATGTATAAACTTCCTCAAAGTAGAAAAAATTCAAGCCACGTGGATCTGGTCTCCTTTATCCCCATTAGATAGTTATGGTTCTCCTGCTTTTTTCCATTATTATTCTCTACATATATGCAGAGAAATCCATCTGTAGGTTTTCAGCTGAGGTTATCAATTAGAAGTCATATCTCACCAGAAGAGAAGAGAAGTTGCTAAATAAAGTTGGAAACACCCATTTTGAAAAGGCAGGGCCCAGAAAGAGAAGGAATACATTTCTTTTCCTGGTAGTTCAGTTCGTTAACCTTTTTTTCCCCTTACCTTCAACCAAACAAAAGAACTATTTCTAAGAGTCCTTTGCTATCATTGCCTCACTTCTTGTATCATTTCTCACAGAACTTCATTAGCAGTGTTTCATGCTGGTCTGATAAATACTTCTTCAAAGTGTGCTTTTGATGTTGCATTGGTGGAGAGAGAAATTTCTTTCTCCTTCCCTTGTAGGGCGCCCCCCCTCCACAGGCAGCTCCTGGCTTGCAATCTCTCCCACTCTCAGACTGCCAAAATTCATACAGAGCTAAGCTATTTAAAGCCCCCAGTGGCATGTTTAGTTTGTTTGCTCAGCCAATTGAATTGTTTTCTTCCTGACTCAATCAGAGAGGTTTTCGAACTTTATAAAGGAATGTTACACATTGATAACACAAAATCTCATCATAAATGACTACTCTTTTTTTTTCTTTTAATTATATCAACTGAGCTGCATGGGAATCATATACCCCTTCCTTAGGTATGGGGAAGATGTGGATATGTTTGAACCAGCAAAGAAGGAACTAGTAGATAAGATGAGAATGAAAAGGGAGAAGGCGGGAATTAAGGAGGGAAGGATGATATAAAGCCAGGTGCTGACCTCTTTAGGAAAGGAAGGAGAATGACTTGGGGGGTCAATATACTGCAACCACAATGATCTATACCTATTAGTTACTTCATAAATATTTGGTGAATAACCCTTCAAATGTTCTCATAGGGTGGAAAGAAAGGGATGATTCTGCATGTCACAAAAAAAGAAACTGAACCCAAGGTCAGCTTACCATCATGGATACACATCACTTTAGAAAGCCATTCCTAAATTTTTCTGTGAAGCAATGGAAAGAGTTGTGGATTTGGAATCAGAGGACCTGGGTTTGAATTCCAACTTTCTCATTCACTGTGTAATGGTTAGAAATTCATTTAAAGCCTCGGGCTTAAACTTCTTTATCTATAAAATGAAGAGAATATAATCTTTAAAGCCTTTTCCTGCTCTAAATCTATGGCCCCTCAGTAATATAGTCTCAGCTCCTTCACTTACAGCTGAAGCTTGTCTGCCTAAATAGCCATCCATGTGAGCAGGTGAATTGCATTAGCAATAATTAGCTGCATGCCTGAATTAAGTACCTTCAAGAAACATAGATTACATGATTACTCTAGAGAAACAGGAAAAGAGTTCAGATCCCAAAGACCTGCATTTTGTCTAGGGCAATACCAGGCTCTCAAGCCAAACTTCCTTCATACTTTGATGTGAACCAGGTTCTTTCCTCAATGCCATTTGTTTTGACAAAGTATTGCCTCTTCTATTCCTTTCTTTCATCCTCACTAGTCTGATATTCTTGAATTCTCCACTGACCTTGCCTTTTCCCTAATTCTCTATATTCTTTTGTTTTCAGCTTTTCCTTGTGGGTTTTTTGGAGAAGGAAAGAAGGAAGGAAAGAAAGAAGGAAGGAAGGAAAGAAGGAAGGAAGGAAGGAAGGAAGGAAGGAAGGAAGGAAGGAAAGAAGGAAGGAAGGAAAGAAGGAAGGAAGGAAGGATGGAAGGAAGGAAGGAAGAAAGAAAGGAAGGAAGTCTTTATTAAGAACCTACAGGGGCAGCTGGGTAGCTCAGTGGACTGAAAGCCAGGCCTAGAGACAGGAGGTCCTAGGTTCAAATCTGACCTCAGACACTTCCCAGCTGTGTGACCCTGGGCAAGTCACTTGACCCCCATTGCCTACCCTTACCACTCTTCTGCCTTGGAGCCAATACACAGTATTGACTCCAAGATGGAAGGTAAGGGTTAAAAAAGAAAAAAAAAAAGAACCTACAGTGTTCCAAGCACTAAACTAAACATTTTATAAATATTCTCTTCTTTGATCTTCACAACCCTGTAAGGTAGGTAATATTATCCCCATTTTGAAGTTGAGGAAACTGAAACAGATAAAAGTTAAGTGACTTACCCACGGTCACATAGCTAGAAAGTATCTTAGGTTGGCTTTAAACTCAAGGCTTCCTGATTCCAAATTAAGTGTTCTATCCACTGTGCAAAGAGGAGAACAAAACAGAAAAAGAAAAAAAGTTTTCAAGAAAAAAAACTACCATGACACTTCTATTAAAATTTAAATTAACTTATTTCCTAATGATATCCTTCAGTGTATATGGAAACAGAGGTCAAGCTATCTTTTTCCAACAAAATTGTTTTGTTATTATTCTCTTCTATCATTCCTGATGGCCATAAGACAAGGTCCATGGACACGCAGGCATAGAGGGTACTATCCTGCACACCTTAAAGTCCACAAGATGGAGAGTTGAAACTCGGGGAAGTTTAAGGATTAACAATATGATCACCAGCTCTTCTCAGACATAGGACCCTCAGTGGTGGCAATAAGGAGAATGTTTGAATTAGGTTAGGGCACATTAAAAGCAGGATAAGGTCAGAAACATTAACAGGGGAGAAAGACCTAACTGGTCCAGAACAAGACTATTGAGCCTGTTTTACTTCAGTGACCTGTGAAAGCTGACACTAGCTCCAAACAAAGGTACCAAAAAGAACAGTAATTGGAAGAGACAAGTACCAATTAGGAAGAGGAAATGCTTCAGCCTGGAGGCCATCAATGAGAGGGTTAAAAATGGAGGGGGACTGGAAAAATGTTTGGATGAGTTTGAGAAGCATTCATTCAGGCTTTTGTAGGGCATAGCCCTTCTAAAACAAACCCTTTGCAGTTCATCCATCACTCATTAAAAGTTCACCAAATGAGCCTTAAGGGAGATGGATGACCTTTCATATTTTTCAATGAATGTTAGCAATGGTGTCTTTCATCTTCCCTCCACTGCTCAGGGCCTAAAATAATTCCAAAACCTCAGTACTCTTAATATGGAATGAAGTGTGAGGCCCTGTCTTTAGGGCAATGGGAATGCTAAGCAGTAGTTTACAATTTCATCTGAACCAGGGCACACAGTCCCCAAAAGTCAGTACCTATTTTAAGATTTCTATGGTGGGTCAATGCATTGCTAGATTTTTATTTTGGGCCCTGTCACAGCTGCTAGGCTGATAGAAAAACATAGTTCCCCGACAGTTAGCTATAGAATTATAGTCCTCATTCCAGACAAGAAACATCCCAAGACTCTAGAATCTTTCCCTCCCTCAAATCATAATAGAGCTTAGCAGAAGGAAATACCAGTTACTTAGTATGATTCATTGAACTAGAGTAAATTAACTTAAGTGAATAAATTGAACTGATAAAGCATGAAAGGGCCAAACTAGTGAAAATTACACAAAGTATTTGTATATAATATCAAAGCCCTGTTTGTGTCCCCTTCTGAACTTCCTTCTGTTCCCTTCTATGTAGTCTTAGCAGTTTCATAGGCATTTTTTTCTTTCTTTTCATTTCTGCTACTACTATCTCTAACTTCTCCAAAGCCAACCCACCAAATAAAATCCCTCTCTTGTAACAATTAACAATAATTATTTAGTTATTTCCTTAAATCCAGTTATGCAAAATAAATTCACACATTGATTGTATCTGAAAATGTATGTCTTATTCTGTCTGAATAGTTCATCCACTCTCCACCAACACAGGAAGCATGCTTCATTGTAAGTTTTCTAAAGTCATGATTGGTTGCTGTCATAATCAGAGTTAAATCTTTCATAGCTGTTTCCCTTTATGTTTATTTAGCTTTTGTAAAGGCATTTGTGAAAATGTTTCTACTCATGCATCTCACTTCAGTGTATATATATATATATATGTATATATATATACATACACATACATATGTGTGTGTGTGTATACTTGCAAAATTGAAAGTTTTCTCAAGTCATTCCCCAATTAAGATCTACTTTGTTTTCAGTATTTTGCTACAACAAAAAGTACGTATACACACATATTCATACGAGGCACATACATATACATAAACACACATATATATAGGGATTTTTCCCCTCAATCTTTTATCTCTACAGATTATATGCCTAGTGGTATTACTAAGTAAAAGTTTCCATTCAGTTTAGTGACTAATGAGGTATAATGCAAAATGATTAGACAAATTCATACTGTTACCAATAATGCATTAATATATCTGAACTCACACAACCCCTCTCTCAAATGCCATCATTTACGCTTTTTGTCAACATAACCAATCTGAAGAGTTTGATATTGAACCTCAGAGTTATTTTAAAATACATTTTTCTTACTATTACTGATTGTTTTGGGGGCTTTTATGGTATGACTTGATTTTTGCATTTCTTTGGAGAACTAAACATTTCTTTTAGTAATTCATCTACTGGGTGATGCTTATATATACATTTACATATATGTATATAGACACATATATATCTCAGATATCAGAGAAATTTGCTGCAAAATTTCCCCCATTTTCCCCATTTCAAATTTTCCCTTATAATGCTAATGGCATTGACTTTGTGCAAAAACTTTTTAATTTTGCATAATCAAAGTTCTCCATGTTGTCTAACTAATAATTACTACTTAGACAAAATCTCTGCTTCTTAGTTGTACGGTAAATAAAATTCTGAGATACAGCATTCAAAGTGTAAATAAAGATCAATTAATTTTTAATTTATTTAATTAATTTACTTAATAAATTAATGGTCAGGGGTCTCTCTTGGCAACCAAAGACAGAGATGTAGGGTCTTGGGTCATCTTAAATGTCTCCCCATATCTCCCTAACCATGTGTTATTGGGCCTTTCCCTGAACAAAAAAGTTTGGTGACTTATGACTAACAAGTCATATAATACATTTTCCTCAGTTGGGAAAGATACCTTCTTCCATTTTACTCTGGATTATTTATTATCTGACCTTTTAATATGTAGGTCTTAGAACCATTTGGAGATCATTGTGGTATATGGTGTGAGATGGTGGCCTCAATCTAATTTCTGCCACACTGCTTCCCAATTTTCCCATCAGATTATTTTGTGTAGTTTTCATTAGTTTGATCATTTCATGCTTTTTCAGTGGTTAGTGTTGTGTTTTCTTCTGCCTCCCCAGTCTGACTTTATTCCAATCTACTAGCTTTCCTTTACTTTGAAATTTTGATATTTTATTCATTTAATAAAGTAAATTTCTTGTTGTTTAGTTGGTATGTCCTAAACTTGAACAATAAATGTCTAATTATTTGACTTTATTCCTATAAAGGCCAGTTGGTACATGCTTTCATATAATTAACATGTGTGACTTGGTAGAGGAACTCCCATATATTTTATACATTATCTAGTTATTTTTGAGTTGAATTTCTTTTTCTATTACTTTATTCTGGAATCTCTTACAATGAATAGAAAGCTGTTGTTTTTGGAGGGGAGGGGAAAGAGCATATTATATGTTCTCATTTTGCTGAAGTTATTGTTTCAGTTAAGTTTTTCATAGAATCTTTTGAATTCTCTGGGTAAGCCTTCATGACATCTGTAAAAAGTGATCATTTGTGCTCTGCCTGTGCTTTTCCTTTCAGATTATATTTTTTGTATTATTGCCATTTGTGGAATCATATCAAGGAATAGTGGTGATGACCCTTACTTGACATCTGATTTTATTGAAAAAAAAAAGCCTTTGAGTTTCTTTATTAAAGATGATGCTCATTCATTTTACATACATGCTATTTACCATATTAAGCAATGATCCAATTATTCTGGTTAATTTTTAAAATATGAATGAATGTTTTTTTTTCAAAAGCTTTTTTAGCTTTATTGGCTGATATAATCATATAATTTTGAAAGTATTTTTGTTATGAATTATTATCATATGTTATGTTTATAATTTTCCTAATATTGAAATATCCCTAAATTCCTTGAATAAATAAAACCTGGTTACAGTGTTTAATAATTTTAATATATTGCTATAGACTTTTTCTAATTTTTCAACATGTTTGTATCAATAGGAAGTAGAGATAGTGGCCTCTAGCTTTCTTTCACTGCTTAATTTCTCCATGATTTAAGTATTAGGACCATATTTGTGTCACAGATGTAGTTTGCTATGATTTCTTAAAGCAAGTAGATGATACAAGGAATAAAGTTCTCCTACTCTTAGATTCAGAAAGACCTGAGGTCATATTCTGCCCCAGATACTTATTATATGACTTCAGGAAATTCATTTATCCTCTCTGGCCCTTATTTCCCCTAGGTATAGAATGAAGGTTTATATTTAGTGACCTCTAAGAATTATTTCTGTATGTTAGAATTTTGTGAATATTCACTGATACATGATTTTAGTTTTGCTTTCATATCATTAGACCAAATTGTTTTTTAAGAATTTCCTTTTTTTCTTTTTAACTCTTGTTTTTGGAACTTGTTTTCCTCTCTTTAAAAAAATTAAATTAGTGAACTATCCATTTTATTAGTTTAAAACAAAGTATAAACTAGGGTTTTATAATTTCATTTTTACAGTTTTGTCTCTGTTGATTTTTAGAATTCTTACTTTTGTATTAAATGAGTTCCAACAACGCATTCTTATTTTTTTAAGATACATGCCAAGTTCATTGACCTGTCCCTTGCTTCTTCTGTTGATTAAAGAGTTATACATTTTTGTCCCTAATGACTGCTTTGGCAGCATCTCAAAAATTGTTAACTCATTATAATTTTCATGGATGAATTTCCCTAGTGTTTCTATTATTTGTTCTTTGACCTAAATATTTGTTGATTTTAAATTATTTGCTCTCTTAAGTTTGAATACCTTCTTCAAATATTATTCCTTCATTAAAACATATTGAATTATTGTCAATAAAAGATAAATTTAGTAGTTCTACTTTTCTGCATTGGTTTTTGAGGTTCTTATTTCCTAACACATATTCAAAGTTCCCATTTAGTAATAGCCAGTGATCTATCATTCCTAACTTTTCTAAAATTCTATTTATATGCTTAACTCTCATAGTCCTCCTTTAGTTAGATTTTTCTATTTCTGAAAGTGGCAAGCTGAGGACACCAACACTCAGTTTTGCTATTTATTTTCCCCTAAAATTTGATTAAATTTCCTTTAGGTTATATCTCTTAGTATATATATTAAACAATTGACATAATTTCATTGTCCATGGCTCCTTTAAATATAATGTTCTTGGGGCAGCTGGGTAGCTCAGTGGATTGAGAGCCAGGCCTAGAGACGGGAGGTTCTAGGTTCAAATCCGGCCTCAGACGCTTCCCAGCTGTGTGACCCTGGGCAAGTCATTTGACCCCCATTGCCTACCCTTACCACTCTTCCACCTATAAGTCAATACACAGAAGTTGAGGGTTTAAAAAAAATAAATAAATATAATGTTCTGTCTGCTTATCCCTTTTAACCATGTCTACTTTTTTCTTTACCCTTGTCTGAGATAATGATTTCCACCATTGCTTTAAAAAAATCTTTTATTTTCTGTCCTAGAAACAACTCTAAGCCCAAAGGACAAGGGCCAAGCAAATGGGGTAAAGTGACCTGCCCAGGGTCACACAGCTAGAAGAGTCTGAGGCCATACTTGAACCTAGGTCCTCCTAACTCCAGACCCGGCATTTTACTCATTGTGCTACCTAGCCACTCCTACCAATGAGTTGTTGTTTTTTTTTTTTTTTTATGTCACATGAAGCATAATAAATTCTGTTTCAGCTACTCACTTTAACTCTGTGAGTCTTGTCTTTCAAATGTATCTCTTGTAAAAAACATACTATTGAATTCTGTTTTCTAAGCCATTCTGCTCTCCTCAATTTTATGGATGAATTCATCTCACATTTGTAACTATGACTGCTATTTGTGTATAAACATATCATCTTCTACTGTTTCCTCCCTTTGCCCCTTGCTCCTCTCTTTACAAAGAAGAAGGATAGTAATAGCTAGTACTTATCTAGCACTTACTATGTGTCAGGCACCATATAATTATTAGCACATTTGATCCTCACAACAACCCTGGGTGGGAGGCAAGTGTTATTATTACTCCCATTTTCTAGTTGAAAAAACTGAGACAAATAGAGTTTAAGTGACTTGCTCATGTTCACACAGCTATAAAGTTTCTGAGATTGGATTTGAATTCAGATCTTCCTAAATCCAGTCCAGATGTTCTATCCATTGTGTCTCTTAGCTGCCCTGGAAAAAGGAAGTGGGGAAAGGGAAGGAAAGTGATCAATATTCCAGTAAATTATATTTGACAAAGTTTGCTTTTGCTCCTTTACCCCTTTTCTCTTCTTCCTCTCCTTCACTCCCCTACTGTTACTCTGATAAGTCAGAAATGATAACTTGCTGCCTTCAGGAGCTACATCCTGGAGTCCATACTGGCTTCAGTGTCCCATGGCTCAGCTCCATCCTGGTGCATCCCTCCTCAGAGCACTATTTCTTTTAGGTTTTTTTTCTTCTTTTAACTCATCTCCTATGTGATCCAGGTATTTTGTTTGCTAGTGGTTTTCAAGGGATGCAATAATTCTAGAATTATCTTTCCATGAACTGTTTCTCCAGTTAGTTGTTTTTTATAGCAGAAGCATTACATGTTCTTCTTGTATTTTATTTTTAAACTTTGTTCTAATATTTCTTGTTGGATTATAGAATTATATTTTATTTATTCTGTTCAATTTTCAAGACATAACTACTTACAAATTTCCAACACTGTTCTAAACAAATTATTAAAATTACACTTTTTTCCCTTGAACAAATCTAATTTAAGTTCTAATTTCATTCTCTTACTTCATCTTACCTAGTCATTCTTGAAAGCTTTGTGGCCAAGCCACCACTATTTTTTCTTAAGTTATACTCTACTTGTTTTCTATCTTTGTCTCATGAGTTCCACCCAACCTATAATAATCCTTCATTGTGTTCAATATTTTCTTCTGTTTGCTTTTATATCAACCCTCAGTTTCTGGACAGAAATTTTGTGCTACAAGCCAGGATCCTTCTCCTCCTCCTGGACCTTTGGATAGACTTGTCAGGCCCTGTTTCATCCTATACCCCCAGTAGTCTAAGGGCCTGCCATAGTTCAGGATGGGTGGCTAGGGCCAGGTCTCAACTTCTGCCATTATCTTTGTCTTCTCCTGGGGGCCCAATGTAAAGATGGTCTTAGCCTATCTATTTCTCATTGAATAAACCCTATATGGTTGTTGATTCCTTCTTCAAAGGGACAAGCCTGAATCAGATGTTGAGGCAGGAGGGTGGCATAGGGGATAAAATAATAGGCTTAGAATCAAGAAAACCTGAGTTCAAATCATCCCTCAGGAACTTCACGTTATTTCACCTCATTCAACCTCAGTTTATTAACCTGAAAAATGAGATAATCTCTTTCATGTGAATGTAAGAATGTAATGAGGGAAAAAGAGGTTTTGCAAATCTTAAAATATTATACATGCTTGTTATCAACATCATTTTATTATTATAGTTGCTGTGTTAGAGATTATTCTTATCCTCAGACTACTACAAGCATCCCCCCACGCCACCCCTCCTCAGCAGCATGACTCCAGTTCCAAGTGTTCTGAAGAGTGCATGACCCTCCTGTCTCTCTATGCTCCTACAGGGCTGACTCACTCCCCTACTGTTACTCTGATAAGTCAGAAATGACAACTTTCTGCCTTCAGGAGCTACGTCCTGGAGTCCATACTGGCTTCAGTGTCCCATGGCTCAGCTCAGGTCCCATCCTGGTGCATCCCTCCTCAGAGCACTTGTGGGCTGCAGGCACTTTACCAGAGCTCATGCTGGCTTCTGCCTCCCCACGCCTGACTTTCTCCCAGGGACCATAGACTTTTTGTTATGTCCGAGACTAGATGGAGGAACTTAGCTGCTGTTTTCTTTTGGTCTCTTTGAGCATTATTTTATTTAGTGTCCTTTTAGATCTTTGCTGTGAGAGAACTGGGTTCCTTTTTTATTTTTAAAATTGCTATTTTAACGAAAATTGGGGAGTGTTCCAACTAAGGGACTTCATTCTGATCTACCAGCTCAATGTCATTGGCAATTTCCTAGTCTGTTGTGGATCAAAACATCCCAGTGGCACTGCAGGTGGGCTTCCATGTGAATGGAGGGAGGGGGAGAGGAAGAATCTATCTGCACTATTATTAAAACTGTCTTTCTCTTTCCCTTTTCCCCCTGATAACTGGGTCAGAGAAGTTAGGAGGAACTGTGATTTCAGTGTGGAAAAGCATGCGCCTGGCTCTTTTCTGAAGTCTATTTAGCACATGATCTATTCTTCTCAGAGCAAGTCCCCAAAGGGCTAAGTGCTCAATGTATTGGAAGTGGAACAATGTCACCTTACACACTTCATGTATTCAGAAGCCGGGCCACCACGGACTTTTGCTATATTTGCAGTAAGAACAATTTTTCTGCTTCTGTAGCAGGAGCTTGGTCTTCCACCTTGTCTCAGCTCAGTCTTAGGGCCCAGGGCTCTATTGACCTGGCAGCATGAGCCATAAAAGAATTAGACTTCTAGTGGGAAGCAAGGGTGGGGCTGACAGTCTTTTCCAAAGCTTCAATTGCCTGAACTGCTTTCTTGAGTTCCTGATCCAATGACTCTGGAAAGGGATTTGTATTTTATATCCCTTTTATTCTTGGATTATATGTTTTTAATGCTTAATTATTAAAGTCATTTTTAATTGGATTTTATGGTCCACAAATGCCTATTGCATTTTTTTTTAAAGCTTGAACCCACTGGACTAAGCTAAGTTTAGGCTTAGCTCTTAATAACTCCCCTCCCTGCTCCTAATTTTTTAAATCTCTTTTTTCCCAATTCTCATGCAAGGCACAAGTTCAGAACAAGATGGTGAAGGTAGCAGCAGGAATAGCAGCAAATCTAACCTTAGGGAGTACACAGCCCTCTTCTGACCTCCAGCATCGCCATTACCCCTGGTGTAGTCCCTCATCTCATGCTTAGACTATTACAGTAGCCTACAGGTTGGTCTACTTGACATAAGTCTCTACCTTCCTCAATCTATGCCCCATTCAACCACTACAATAACTTCCCTAAAATGACAATCCAATTGTGGTACCCCTTACTCCATGGCTCCCTCTCACCTCTAGGATCATATATAAAATCCTGTCTCAACATTCTTAATAACCTTGCCCCATCCCTGTTTTCTTATACCATATACCCCCCCAACACCTACAATCTTCAATCCAGCAGCACTGGTTTCCTTGCTATTACTCAAACAAGACACTGATCTCCCAACTCTAAGCCTTTTCCCTGGCAATCTCCCATGGTTGGAATGCTGCCCTTCCTTATTTCTGCCTCCGGCTTCCCTGACTTCCCTCAAGTTCCAAATAAAATCCCACCTTCTATGACACAAGGCAAGGCAAGGTCTAGGTTCACATAGTTAGTAAATATCTGAGACCATATCTGAATTCAGATTTTCCTAACCCCAGGCCCAATACTCTATCCACTTCTCCATCTAGTTGCCTCAAACCTATTCCAAGCTTCCTTAATTCTAGTGCCTTCCATCTTTGAATTATTTCTCATTTATTATGTATATAGCTTATTTGTACATTGTTGTTTGCATGTTGTCTCCTCAAGGGCAGTTAATTTTTTTTGTTTTTCTTTCTATTTCTAGTGCCTGTATCCCTAATGGTTGGCATAGAACCCAGCATACAGTGGACACTTAATAAATGTCCTTTGACTGATTGGGCTTTCATGGAGTAATTTGAAAAGTCAAAGATCTCTTCCATATTTCTAATATATTTTCTTCAGAGTCTGAAATCTCACTATTAGAAATTTACTCTTTTGTATTAAAAAGTCTTTTAGTCTTCATTAATCTCCTAGGAAAATACAAATACATTGGGAAGCATAACACCATTATTATAATGGTATGTATTCATATATACATATATTATATATAGATATACATAAATGTATGTGTATATATATACACACAAAAACACATATACATATACATATATATAGTATGTATAGTAGACACACACACACACATACAATTTCCCAGTCTCATTCTGGTTGGAAATACAATGACTAGTCCCAGACCTGATCCCACTCTTGGTCAGCACAGAAGCTTTGACCTGCTTCATTTCTGACATGAGCCAGTTGGTCTCTCCTTAGGCAGTCTGGTGGTCCCTCTTTCTTGATTGCACATTTAATTAGCAGAGCCCACTGCTTGGTCAGAGCTCCCAGCTCAAAAGATTCCAAGCTGACATTACATGTGTGTACCACCACCACGCCCAATATTTATACTGATTCTTATTCATTTTTTTTCACTATAGCCATATGAGAAAGATGGTACAATTGCTTTTATTTTCATTTTATAGATAATGAAACTTGACTAAGGTCCCATTGCTAGTGTTAGGATCCCTTATCAGAGATAAATTGAGTAGATCACTGAGAGCAAAGATCTACTTGGAATAAAATGCAAGATTAGCAATTAGAATGGAAGGGGAGAGAGGAGAAAGGAATGTAAGCATTAGTGGATATAAAGATCCTGAAGGAAAGATGAGGAGGTTATATTTATAGTTGCGTCTAATATACATCCTGGGCAGCAGTGGCCAGAGAAGGAAGGGAAAGAGCTAGTAGCAGTAAAAAATAGTTCAGGAGATATGATTCTTTCCCTCTCTTGATCAAAATACCTTTCTCACAGTCAGTAGTGGAAAAAATCATTTTACATGTTAGCCCAGAGAAGGAATGATTTTGACAATTTAAATCCAAATTTCTCCTAATGTGAAACAAAATAAACTATTAGGTGTGCTTGTATGTGAACTATTTTATATTCAAAAATAGAATGCCATTCATTTTCTATTTTTGTGTGGCTGAAAAAACTAAGATTAACAAATTGTTCTTCATTGCATATAGGTTACATGTAGGTTATCTATAATTTGAAAAATCTGTATTTTTATCTTATAAGGGGATACATTCTGCTGCTTAATTCCACATCATAAAGAAAATTTTTATCTAACATTTTATCTACCAAATACAAGTAGGATTCTACAATAAACTTGCATGAATCAAGCTAGAAATTCAATACAACAAGAGTGAAGCCAACAGTAATACTTAAGAGAAATGATTTCATCTCAGGGGACTGATGAATGCAAATTGATTTCTAGCATAAAGAGAAGTACCCTCAAATAAACAGAACCAAAGTTTTTAATTTTCAGTTTGGTTCTTTCATTTTGTTTTCCTTATTGAGAAATAAAGTACATGGTCTAGTTGAACATGAACTCTTGAGACTTGCATTAGAATCCTGGCTTTGCCATTTATTAGCTTTGTAATGTCAACTAAACACCACTCCAGTATCTTTGCTAAGAAAACCCCAAAAAGGTTCACAAAGAGTTGGATCCAACTGAAATGACTGAACAACAACCAACTTAAGTCTCCAAATTTGCTTTTTCCACTGCAGTTTTTAAGACTGTTAGGTTTATCTAGATGAAAACTATGAGGGTAGGTAGATAAGTAAGAAGGGAAAGGGAGAGTAAAGGAGGGAGGGGAGAAGAAAAAACATTTACTATGTGCCAGTAAACAAGAGTATCTTGGGAGAAGATAACACAAAAAGGGAAGCTAGATGAGGGAGGGAAAAGAATACCTGCAAGAGGGCAAGCTTGCTGTTAAGGGAGAAGAAAAGAAAGCCAGATGGTGATTTGAGGCAAGACCAAAATAAAACATTACTGGGAACCTCCTGAAACAGCAATCCTGGTTTGAAAGACTAAAAGAATGAAGGAGCAGTTCCATAGAGGTGGTGGCCACTCAAGAGACCTAAGCCCAAGGCAGAGATTTCTCCAGGATGGGAAAATAGCTAGCAAGAAGTAGGAAAATTCCATAGAAGAGACATTTGAGGTTTTCTAGTCTTCCCACTTCATTTTACAATTGAGAAAACTGAGACCCAAATTGGTTATGTACCTGTCTAAGGTCATGCAAGTATGTGGCACAGCCAGGATTTAGACCTACGTCCAAAGACTAAATCTAGCTCACTTTTTGTGGCATTATCATTATCATCATCATAGTCACCTTCATTATCATATGTCTTTTACATGAATGTGCTGTGGCATGATCTAGGATGTCAACCATTTTCTAGAATTTAAAATAAGACTAACAATAGTGAGATATTTTTTTTTAAAATAGCCTTTGTCCTTTCAAAGAGCAAGGAGCACATCCAAAATGACCATAGAAGATATCTTTCAATATGAAGATAAAGAGACAGAACTTTTGTCAAATTGCTGCAGATTTGTGCTTTAGAGAAATCTAATGTCATGTTGTGAAATCATTAAGAGGATATATATGTTCTCTAGCAATCTACAGCACTATAAAGATAGTGAAATATGCCTGTATCTTGTTTGATGGCACTTGGTAAATATTGTTCATTTAGTAGACACTATAAATTGCTCATTGCCACAGAGGAAAAAAAAAGAGTCATGCTTTACAACTATGAAGTAATCAAAAGGCTATATTTTAAAACTTAGAGGCCATAGTCATAAAATGCAATTCAAACTAGGACTTTATGATATAGTCTTAGATGAATAAATCAGATTTTCTAATGAACATTTCTATTACTTTAGATTTCTCACACAACCACTAAGGGAAAGGAAGAATGAGTAGGGAATAAGGGAAGTGGGGGGAAGGAAGGGAGAGAAAAAGCACTTATATAGCACCTACTATGTGCCAGGCATTTTACAAATATTATCTCTATTACATCTCTATTTTACAGTTGAGGAAACAGAGGCAAGCAGAGATTAAGTAACTCATTCAGGGTCACACCATATCTGAGGCTCAATTTGAACTCAGGTCTTCCTGACATCAGGGTCTAGCATTCTATCCATTATACCACCTAGACAGTACCACCCAGTTGTCAATGCTTATAGAGCTTGAACTTTCATAAATTTTGCTATTAAAGAAAAAAGTCATGGACCTCATAGTTCATGGTTCAAGGTTAAATGACATCAACTTGACAGAATCTGAAGTTGTTTCCAATTTGATTACCAAAAGACAATATGACTGCCAGGTAGTAGCTTTCTCTGAAAGTAGAGGAAAGATCAACTACCATCACTGCAAAGTTTTTTTTGATTGGTTTGTTTTCTTTTTTGTGCTAGTTTAGCCTTATTGGAATTACACTAGTCTCCTTCTGTAAAATGAGGCAGTACTACTACCCCAGTCTATACATATGTGGACTCCAAAAGACACTTACTTGAACAATTGAACTAATATCACACCGTTACACAGGAAATAAATTAATATTGAATCAATTCAATAAACATTTATTATTAAATACCTACTATGTGCCAAGCATTATGTTAATCACTGACTCTTAAAGTTAAAAATGTCTTTATTGATGATCTCATCTCACCTCTTAACCCAGCCCAGAATCCTCTCCATATCATCTCTAGATGAAGTCATCTTGTTCCAGTCAAATATTTTATTTAACAGAATCATGGTAAATGACCTACTTACGACTTATGACCAAAGTGTCCAAGGCAACACACACCCAAGATGCTCCAGGTAAATTCATTGGTAAATTCTACAAATGCTCAAGAAACTGAGGTTCTTTAAATTCTTTTCCTGAGAATAAAGTTTCCCCTCTGTCCTCTCATATTCAGGCTATATAGGGTCAGAAATACTGTAGTATAATGGACAGAGGGCTCTACTTGGATTCAGGAAGGTCCAAGTTACATTCCATCTCTGACATCTACTAATTGTAAAACCCATGTCACCTTTCTGAGCCTCTACCTCATCTGTGAAACTGGGTAAATAATATTTGTAGTGCCTGCCTCTCTGTTTGAATAATGTATGTGTTGTTTCAAAGAGGACCAATGACATCTTGGCACGATGTCTTGACTTGTGGGTGAATTTGACTTAAGTGTGGTAGAGTTGCACAAAGTCATCAGCCTCACTCTCTCTTCCAGAATCATGGAAGTTCAGTAGCAAGACAAAAATCAACACTCCTGGTGATGGTCCAGGATGCACTGGATGATTTTGGTGTCTTCAATATCTGACCAAACTCTTGCTTGAGCTGTCATCATGACTGTTGGAACTGTCAACCCACTACCTTCCTAGGTGTATAGCCCCATAGACTAGTCATAATGAGTGAGAGATACCAAGAACCAGAGGGAGAAACACAGGCATTATGTTATATTCTCAATAGAATAGCATGCATGTGGGAACACCTCTCCTAAGAAGAAGGACCCCCCCTCCCAGTTATAGGACTAGCTATTTTTTATAGCTCAGGGGGAAGAGTGTGACAGTAAATTCCTAAAGTGAGCCAGGAAACTCCTGAGGAAACAGACCAATGACAGTTGTTTTCTAGAAAATCTGATGTTGCTCCTAGTTGAGATAATAATTTTTTCATCTGGTAAAGTCACAAAGGCTTTAAGTTCCAGGTTCAGGTTTAGTTAGAATAGTCCTGTAAGGATTCAATTCCTGTTTTTCAATTCAATTCAATGCCTGTTTCCCAAGCTTAGCTCACAGTTGCAAAGCATTATTGTTATATATCAGAAACCCCTGGAAAAAATGGAAGCTTAAGCAAATCCAGCTAATTATTACAGTCAGTATTCCTTTCCCTTTCAGACAACAAATTGTTCCAATCTCCTGATTTCACTGGGAGAAGTCTTCGGATGGTCAGGTTACACATTTCCTAACTCACTGATGGGTTTGAGGGCTGTCATTACCTTCAACTTAATTTAGCCCATCTTCTGAGACAGTTTTACTGGGGTATGACGGCTCTGCCTGCTACAACTTCTTGGGTTCTCAGATAAGAGCTGGATGAAAGGTAGACACCAAAGTTATATGAGTAGCCCTGAAAAAGGACTCAGTAAGCCCTCGTACCAGAGGTGCTAGTTCTTCCTCCAGAAATTCCAGAAACCACAAGATACTGTATATAAGATAACATATATAATTAAGGATAGCTAACATTTTCTAGCAAACACTGAACTAAGAATCCCCATTTTTCAGATAAGGAAAGTGTGGCAAATAGTGACTTGCCTAGGTCACAAGTAGCTAGTTTCTGAAACTAGATGTAAACTCAGATGTTCCTTATTCCATTCTCAATTCATTGTATCACCTTTATGAAATATTTTTTGAAATTCAAAGCTCTATATGCGTTTCAAGTCATTATCAGATCTCCTAGAGCCCCCTGTACAATGTAAGGAATTTGAGTTAAAACACTACATAGATGTTTAAATTACAGCTTTGCCAGAGATTCTGCCTAGGACAACCTAATACTTAAATCTGACTTTTTCATTTTTAAATTTTAACCTCTAAGAACAGCAAAGCTATCAACAGTTTCTACTCTTGCCCCATTTAGAGCATCATAAGCTTTAGAATTATAAAGGAATTTAACAATCATTTAGTACAGCTACTTGATTTATTAGATGTAGCTGGTTAGTGTCACTGTGAGGGGGAGAGTTCAGCTGAAGAGAATTCTTTCCTTTCCCAAATAAAAAAAGACCATGCTTGTCTCCCCCATTGAGGAGACTCATGGGTATGACTTCTCCCTCCCAACAGGACTTAAAGATTGACTGAGGTACCTTTGTCTGATCAATCACACTTATCATAATGAGTTTGCTTTTAACCAACAGACAAAATAATAGACTTCATACCCACATAGATTCCTTTCTCTGATCATTAAGGGAGCTTATGGTATGAAAAGAACATCACTATATAGTCATGAACTCCCAAGTCAAGATGAGAAGAAAAAAAAACTACTAGACAGAGGTTGAGTCTCCCAATGCTGATTATAGTTCAATGTTTTCAAATTAGCCACTCTCTTTTCTATAAAAATACTCTTTGTATGCAATTAAAAATATATATTCAAGAAGCAGTCATAAAACACAGTAAATAGAGTTCTAAGACTGGAGATGGAAGGACCTGACTTCAAATCTGGCCTCAGACACTTCCTTGCTGGGTGGACCCAAGCAAGTTACTTTCCCTCAATTGTCTAATCCTTGCTGCTCTGATGTCTTAGAACCAACACTAAGACAGAAGGGAACAGCTTTACACACACACATATTTTGTATATGTGTATTTTGTATATTTGTATATGTATGAATGTATACATATATATATATATAGTCAATAGCAATTACATTTTTTTTTCTTTACAGAAACTTGGCTTTAAAGTATCTTTGAAAATAGCAAATAAATGGTTGAGGGCAATGAAAAAATTATTATTATCATTATATGTAGTACCTTTTAGCATGAATAGAGACAGGAAAGAGAAAGTTGAAAGGATTTAGGGCTTTTCATTGCTTTTATGAAGTTCTGAAGTGGCATACCCTACCCTACCCCTAAAAGCAATAGTGAGGAGTCTCCTAGAGAGCCAGAAGTATAGCCCGAGCAGTTTATGGATTCAGTCCTCTCCCTAGAAAAAAAAGAAAAGCACACAGGGACATCCCAGAGGAACCAGGATTGAAGATTCTGCCCTGACATAGCACTTAGTTAAACATCAAGCCTGGGTTTCCCAGAGCAAATCACTAGATTAATGACTAAACAAAAATAAATAAATAAAATACATAAAGAACTATTAAAAGGCCAAGGATACCCAAGACACAAACAGAGAAGACAATAACTCCAAAAACACCTACAAGCAAAGCCTCAAAAGTGAATAATGCTTACCTATAAAATGAATTACTTCCCTTAGAAAAATATATGAAAGTTTAAAAAGATATTGTAAAGAAAATGAAAGCAAAAGAGGAAAGAAAGGGAAAAGAAAAAGAGCTACCTAGGAAAGAAGTAGAAAAAGAATTAAGAAATTAGCACAAAAAGGTACAAAACTTTACCCCAGTAACAGACTCACTGAAAATTAGAATAGACTTAATAGAAGTCAAATGATTCCATGAGAGAAGAAATACTTTTTACAATATCAAAAGATTGAAAAATAGAAAATATAAGGTATCTCTTATCAAAAACAACTGACTTGGAAAAAAGATCAAGAAGAGAGCACTTAAGAATGATACGTCTACCTGAAAGCTGTTACCAAAGAAAAAAAGAGGTTCATTTCATATATCAAGAAATTACAAAAGACAATTATCCAAATATCTTAGAATCAAAGGTTAAGTGAAAATGGAATCTACCAGCTACCATCTTCTTAAAGACTTCAAAATTAAAACTTCCAGGAACATCATGGCCAACATCCAGAGCTTTCAGGTAGAAGAAAAAAATTTGCAAGTATCTAGAAAGAATTCAAGGTACCATAAACAAAGTCACTCAAGATATAGCATTGTTGTTGCTGTTGGTAAAAGTCAAATGATTGGAATTTATATTTATTAGGGGTTTCTATTGTAATGCAGAGGAGAAATAACAACAAGTAGCCCCTAAGAACTATGATGAAGCAAATGTTATAGAAGAAGTCGTTAGATAGAGGTCCAAAGAGTGATTTTTATTACGGGTTTTTTTTAACCTTAAAATTACAAAGGAAAGTGAAGGGGTTAAGGAATATGGAGAAGGAAAAGAGAAGAACAGGGACAGGGAACCTTATGTCACATAAGATGATGATGCAAGTATAAGCTTATACAAATGAGAAAGGAGTAGGGGGAAACTGATATTACTTTTGAATCTCATTTTGCACTGACTAAAAGGGAAGAAAGCAGAAACAAGAGAGTTTATACTATATCAAAAGCATTTTTTAAACAACCAATTTTTGAAAGAATGAATAATTCTTATGAACCACAATTCCAAAGGACTTAGTACAAGACAGAGAGATGTGCAGAATGAGACACATTTTTTGAACATGGTCTTGTGGGAATGTTTTCCTTGACTATGTGTATTTGTTTTAGGGCATTTGTTGTCACTTTCCACACACTCCCTCCCCAGAAGAGGAGGGAAATGGGATGGAGAAAGGGAAGATATTTGTTTATTGAAAAAAATGTAATGTATGTAATAGTCAAGGCACAATAACGATATAATGTAAGATCACTAAGAGCATCCATACCTTTGACATGCTGCCAAATTCCAGAAGATATACTAAGAATGGAATGTGAATGTTGAGCCATAGTTATTTATGTTATCAATCTGAATGTTACTAATACATATTTAAATTGGAATGTGATTTTCCCTTTTGCAGAGTGATTTGAAACAATATCTGTGTTATTTTAGAAAAAGAATATCTCCACAACCTTTTGGGACATGCAAGGACTACATGCACCTCATTATAGATTAGAATTCATTTACTGAATGGAACCAAAAATAAAAGCTACAGTCAAACCCCATGAACTGGAGCTGAGCTATTCTGGTAAAGGTTTGTAAACTCCATTCCCCAGTGGTTGCAGCTGCTCCTGTCAAGAGCTATGCTCTTAACTTTCAGTTCCACCAAGGTAACAGATGAGCCCAGAGACTGCTCACAGAGGAGGATTATTAGGCATCCTTCCCAATAACAAAGTCACAAAGATGAGAAACAATTTCACATAGCTGGGAATGATGCTCATTCCAACAACTTGAGGCAGCAACTACTTCCTGGCCAAATTGATTCCTAAAATCAAATGTTACCTCAGTGTTCTTTTTGACATCACTGACATCTCCCCACCCTTATGCTGTCCCCCAAACCCACAAAATCATGCTAAAATCTCACTGTCCACATTGCATTTCACTCTGGAATGCTCTACTTCTTCTGGTGGGTTTTATATTCAGGACTATCTATCCTAAACTTTCAGCTTCAATCCATGGATGTCCAATTGCTGCCTCCTATTTATTAGACAGAGAACCACCACCCCTCATACCATGTAACAAGATAAACATACATGCTATGCCTCTATCTGGAGTTTCTTAGACTTGGAGTCATGAAGCTCAAATTCTATCTCAAATATTTACTAGCTAAAATTTAAGTGACTAGGCAAGTCACTTAACTTCTGAGCTTCAGTTTTCTTACCTGTTAAGTGGAAACAATGATAGCACTTATCTTTTAGGGTTGTTGTGATGAAAAAATGACATTGGAACAAATGGCATAACATATGTAAAGTCTTATCTAAATGTTAGATTTTAATTTTTTTATTCAAAGATATTTTATTTTCCCAATTACATGTAATAATAATTTTCAACATATCTTTTCTGAAATTATAAGATTCGATTGGGACCATACATGGTATGATCATGCAAAACACCCTTCCATATTGGTCATTGTTATAAAAGCACACTCATAAAAACAAAAACCCCAAAATAAAACCATAAATACACTAATGTGAAAGATTAAATTTTAGATATTATTATCACTATTATTATTAACATTTTAAAAAGTAGAAGCCACATGATATTAATAGTTTTCTATGTCCTCCTGTACCTTCAATGAATTCTCCAGTGATTATATTCTAGGGGACTTATTCTATTTAGTTTTAGAATTCCTGCTCTAAGGCCAAGAGGTCAATGATTGGTGAATCCATAAGTCCTACTCATCATCCCAGACTTCCTTCTTCTCATTATCTTGCTCAGAGTCAAGAAGATCTGAATTCATATCCAGCCTCAGACACTTACTAACTGTGTGACCCTGGGCAAATTACTTGACCTTATTTGCCTCAGTTTCTTCATCTATAAAATAAGCTGGAGAAGGAAATGGCAAAGCACTATCGTATCTTTGTCAAGAAAACCCCAAATGGGAACACAAAGAATCAGACACATCTGAAAAGACTCAACAACAACAACAATAGCAGCAACCTTGTTGTTGCCCTCTGAACTACCATACTTCCAGAAAATATGTCCTTTGGAATTTATCGAATTCAACTTTATAACTCCCACTTTAGGGCTGAACTACTTTATTTTGTAAAACACTGAACAAAAACTAATATAGCCATGATTCTTTCTGCTCACCATGTCCTTTTTTTTTGCCCTACCATTGAAACCCTTTCTCACCACTACACACACAAAACACACACACATGTATGCATGCACTGCTTCTTATTTTGGGAACCATAAAAAATTAATAACAAGAGTACTTTTAGAAAAAATGTATCTGTCAAATTCTTTGTGGTTCTGTTAACCATCCTGGTGACCTTGTGAAATGACTTTCCTTGCTACTATTCCAATTAAATGAAAGTTCCTTGGCAGAGAACATCTTGCTTTATTTTTTCTATACTCAAGCAATTTGCACAGTGTTTGAAAGAATACTTCATAAATGCTTTTTGTGCATTCGTTAACAATCTAATACAATTCTCATTATGGTAAAAAAAAAACAAATAAAAAAATATAATCAATTCAATCCCAAACCTCTGAATTTCTTCTTAGGCATCAAAATGGCAGAAATTTTCAAAAGAGGAAACTCAAGCATCTCCAAACATAGGTTACACCTGCAATTTTTATTCTTTGGAAAATGTGGTGTTCCATAATTTACCACCATGTAGCATCACCAGGAAAATACTAGTGTCAAAAATATGAGCATTTGTAGCAAGAAGCAACTTGGGATCATTCAAATGGCCATGCAGTTTTCCAAATGCAAACAAGCCTGTTCATTCCTTTTACTCAAATTTGGGTTCAGTTTTTTTCCAACTTTAGCACCTGTCCACATTTTATGTACTTATGGGCTGACTCAATTAGGTGCCTTTCAAAATCTTTGTCACTGTCTCGTCTTGATTAATTCTTCCCTATCCATTTAATTCTAAAAATATGGATTGCTAGGCTGTGCTCCTTTGTATTTCAAGAAGTCAAGGACAAGAATCATGCATGGAGAGAAAAAGTATGTTTGAGTTGTAATGTGCATCTTGAAGGGATTAATCGAACTATTAACAATATTTATGTTTTTTGAACTTCTAAAATAATTTCACATATATTATCTAGTTTGCTTTTCAAAAAATATTCAGGGATAGTTTAAGGAGAAGGCTAACCAATGAGGGCCTAGAACATGCTCTTATTTGCCCTTCCTGGTAGGAAGAGCATCCTTAAATATTCTCTGCCTTGTTCCAAACCATCACATGGAGATCTGGCAAGCAAAGTCCAGGAATGAATAACTGAAAGCTGCTACTTTGTGGTTGGTTGAGAAGCTAGAAAGCGAGATAATTCATGAGTTACTGAGTTGGAACTCAATGTGCATACAAAAGGGATAATCTGTTCCTCTGATTCTTTCTTTTCTTTTTTTTTTTTTGCTTCTTTTCTTTCCTGATGGTAACTGAAGCAAGAACTGCTGTATATTACCAAAGGGAAAGTGAAAAAGGTCCATCAGAACCAACAGAGACCCCACCTGTAAATGGAGTCAGTAGAATACTCTAGCGCAGTGATGGTCTTTTAGAAACTGAGTGCTCAAACTGCAACCTTCACACTGTATGTGAACCCCACCCCCATCTTATCCCAGACAGGGGAGGGAGAAAATGCTCCCATTGGGCTGCTGGGCAGAGGGGCCGTGATGAGAGAAATGGCCTCAGGTGTGTGGAGAGGAGAAGGGTGCAGCCCTCTGTGGCACATGTGCCATAAGTTCGCTAAGATGGCTATAGCATAATAGTGGGCAGCAACAGAGGAAGTTCCTCCAGATGGAAAGACAGTCCTCCAAGGACTGTGGCACCTATAGAGATTGTGACTCCTGGCAACAGACAAAATTACTATCTATGAATTCCTGAAAAACATTGGAACACTGAGCCCAGTGGTGGGCTACTTCTAAGAGAACCTCATGATGACTTACAAAGGGGGTGGGAAGAGAGAAAAAAAAATCTACTTCCAGAGGCAGGAATAGAAAGGAAACCTCTTGACCACACATGTTATCTAAATATGTCCCTTGCTACCATCATGTTTGTAAGTTTAAGTAAACAAAGAGTGTGCTTCATTATTGTAGAAATTGTTTGATGTTTTAATCTTGCCATACCATTTGAGTAGAGCTGTTTCTTAAAACCTAAGAGAGCTGCACTGATTGATTGATAATAAAGAGCATGCCAGATGAAGACTTGTGAGCAGAAGTATTAGAATTCCCGGCCTGCCAGTAAAAGTAGGATTTGAGAGAGTGAGCATAGGCAAGGTGTCACAAAGAAAGATAAGAAATTCTTGGTCCCATTTTACAGATAAGGAAACTAAAGCTCAGAGAAACTAGTGCTTGTCTATGCCATATAATTAGTTAATGTCAAGGCCAGAATAGAATCCAATTCTTCTGATTTCCTAAGCTTCTTTCTATTATTCTGCACTACTCCTAACCTGAACCATGCTACCATCATTCTCAAAATGTTTTCAAATGATAAGGAGGTACCATATTTCACATGTTTCTTGGGGAAATTTATACTCCCATTTTCCCACTTATTCTTTTTTCTTCTGAAATACATTTCTCTGCATTCACCTCTCTTGTCCCATTTCAGTCAGTTTCCTTCTGACCTGTCATAAAATTAAAATTCACAAATAAATCCCTCATTTAACCTCAATTTGCTTAAGAAAACTTTTCATCTAGAGCTAAAAGGAGCATAATGACAGTAAGTGAATAATGAGAAGAATTATTCATCACATAGTTAAAGCGATTTTCAAGGGGAAAAGGTGTCATACAGACATTGTCCAGGTCTGTAGTCACAAATTTTAAGGATAGAAACTGAAAAAAGGAAAATTTAGACTTGCATCAGGAAAAAATTTAGAGACAATAAAAGTCATCTCAAGGTAGAATAGGCTGTTTCTGGAGGAAGTGAGTCTGTTTTTATGGGAAATCTTCAAACAGAGGCAAAATAACTATTCATTGGGTATGCTTTAGTGTCAGTCCTTTAAAGTCTGGGTTGAACTACATGACTGATCCCTTCTGGAAGTCAATATGTCTTGTTGATATTTTATTTACTTTCTTCCTTATAATTTTTATTCATCGATAAACTCCTACATGTCAAATCCCTCTTCCCTCTTAGACAAAGCTAAGACAAAAATAAAGATTTGGCCTTGGAATCCATTAGACCTAATTGAAAATAGTACCCTCTGACCATTAGATGTTAAAAGACCCTAACCTAGGAAGTTTATTCTACTTACTTTTGAAATTTCTGCCCTAGGTCCAAGAAGTTATGATGGGTGAATCAGAGAGTCCATTAACTAGCCCACTAGACCTAGCTTACCTAGAACTTCCTATTTTCCTGCCATCTACTCTACTTTTGTACTCTCTGAACCACCAGGTTTAAAGAAAATATGTCCTGTAGAACTTAACATATTCAATTTCCAACCTTAAGGATGAATTAACTTGCTTTGTGAGTTACTCAGGAAAAATGAACCTATCTAGCTAACCTTAGACCACTAAACCACAGTACTTTCTCTTCACTGTGGCCACCTTCTTGAATTATGACCTCCTTTTCAAACATCTCTCTGTCTCTTTCTCTGTCTCTGTCTCTGTCTCTCTGACTGTCTGTCTGTCTCTCTTTGTCTCTCTATCTCTCTTTCTCTCTCTTCACTTCTGGTTTTTAGCTTTTTCCTATTCTTATTTCTTTTTTGAACCATTCTAGAACATCCTGCTATTTTTTCATGCTGTTCTAGGAATCCAAAGGCTTCTCTGCCTTACCAGGTATTGATTAATTTTCCTTTATCTTGAAATTTTTATTTAAATATGTTTGGATTCATTTAAATAATAAGCTGGCCAAATTCCCTCCTGTTATTAATATCCTTCCTGTTGGATTGTCTATTTGTGTTCAAGGTTCTTGATTGAGCTTTCTTTCTCCTGTATTTTTTTTAGCAATATATTTTTTCAAAAACCTTTACCTACTTTCTAGAATCAATACTGTGTATTGGTTCTAAGGCAGAAGATTGTTAAGTGCTTGGCAATGGTGGTTAAGTGACTTGCCCTGGGACACACAGCTAGGAAGTATATGAAGCCTGATTTGAACCCAGGACCTCCATCTCTAGACCTCTTTCTCAGTCCTCGAAAATCTTCAAAAAATCAGCATGTTGAAGATGTCATCATTATCCATACCTGTGATCTGATCTATATGGGGGAGGCAGGGATGTATGTGTAAGGTCTTGATCAAACACTAAAGAACTCCAGACACTTGAACAAATAAATATGTGTGTGTGTTTAACAAACACTGCAAATGGACTAGTAGAGTCAAGAATCAAATAAGAGAAGCCTAAGCTGAATTGCCAATGGACATTTTATTTAATTATCCCAAACTTCTCTTTGAAAGATTCTACTGGCATATTACATTGCTGTGTGTCATGGAATAGAGCAATACAAACTCTGAAGAATTAAAACTGAATATCACTAAGAGTACCATGAAGAAGAATCATTAAGATTGTGGACATAAACAAATCAAAACACATAACTAATAAGGAGTAATGAAAAAGGCCTAGAGTAAAAGATGTCTTCAAAAATATTTTTTTTTTTAAATGGAAGAGTCATGTAAAAAGAGTGATGTGTGCGCACCAATGGTTTCCTCATGATGTAGAGGAAATAAGGAAAGTTCACAGTATGTTCAGAGGATACCAAGAATCACATAGGATGGGCAAGGTTAGACAGGGTGTAATCTGCATCACTGGAGGGAAGATCCACATCAAGGGAATTCACAGATCCTTTCGAATATTTGGTTTGTCAAGTTAGATATGTTACACTGAAGATTCAAAACGTTCCAGCAGACAGCAGTAAGTTTCTAAAGCACAGAACAATAAAACAAAGATAGATTTATGAAGATATCACTTGATCCATTCAGCAGTTTTCAGTATAGATAAGGTGATAGACATCAAATCCAGTGAATTACATTGGGGACAAGGCACCTGGTCTAGAATGGCCTGCCCTGGAAGACCATCTTCTCTATCATGGACCAAACTCTCTTTGAGTCAATGGCTCACACCAAATCAGATTTTATGTAGGAATATGTATCTTTGGGAATTATAGGGTTGATTGAAGATGTCAATCTTCTTTATAATCTTGAATGTTTATTGGACATTTATTCGTGTGTTGTTGCCTTAGAACTAAAATTTGAACCCAGATCCTCCAATTCTAAATTACTTCATTACTCTAACACATCTTCATTTGTTTGAATCCCATAAGGAAACCCTTACCAGATGTTAAATATTGCTGCAAGGGAATTCAATAAAGACTTTCCCCAGTGGCCTAGGAGAGTGTCTGACAACTTATGGTTAAGGAGAAACTAGTGAGAAGAATCTTTAGTCTTCTTAAGAAAACAAACACCTCAATACCCAGATGAAAAGCAGAACTATCGTAAGGAATTTCCCCTAATATTTAAAAAACTTAAAAGGGAAAAGACTATCAGATATCCTGATTACTATAACAAATATTGAGTGACAATTTAATAATTGTAACTCCATTGGAAATACTACAGATTATAGTATTTATTATTAGTCAGAGAATACTTCATAATTGTCATAGATTATATTCTTCTAGCATCTAGCATTAATTAGTCACAGACTAAAATTAACTAAACTATTGAGGAACAATTGATACCAAATGGATCATTATGCATTTTTTCCAAATATTTGGAATGTACTTGGGCTGTCTAATTTTTAAAAGTTCAAATACTTTAAAGTATGGAAATAACTAACTTCCTTCCTAATTTGATTTAATTAATTCATTTCAGTCTGTCAAATCTTTAGTCTTTGGGATTTTGTTTGTCTCCCTAGTTACTCTATAAAAAAATTCAGGTTTTTAAAAAAGATTATTAAAATACCTTGAAACTTATGCAATTCCAGTTTCATTTAGTGCCTAGAGCATGGTAGATACTTACAAATATTTGTTGCCTGACTTCAGTCATTGTGGTTCTTTTGAATATGCTGAATGCTAAAAGCAGTTTTTAATCACTAATATTAGAGGATGGGGATAGGGATGGGGCTGGGATAGAAAGAAATTAATGGTAAGCAAAATTATTCAAAGTTGAATATTCAGCTATATTATCTATTTATCTAATTATGCTTCCATTCATTAAGATGAACATGCAGGAGCTTGAGAGGGTACTATATTGGGAAAAGGCAATTTCCAGGTCTTGCCAGGGGAAAGGAAAAATAGTTGACTGTTTATAAATTAATTATCTACAATACAGAAAAATCAACAAATTATGGTTTCTATGTTTCTCTTTCCCTCTTCAAATCGTCACATCTATATATAAAGATAAAATTATGTATAATATCATATATAAAAACCAAAAAGATATATTTGAACATATGTTCCCCAGGAACCTCAGGAGGAAAACCTTACCAGATGTCACATATTGCTCCAAGGGAGTACAATAAATTAATTCTCAGTGGAGTGATTGGAACCAACTGAATTTTCCCAGTGACCTAGGAGAGTGTCTGACAACCTATGGATAAAGAGAAATTACCGAGAAAAAAAGTTTGGTCTTCTTAAGAAAACCAAACACCTCATCATCTACCCCCTGCCCAGTGCCATCAGATTTGTCTCAAAGGAGAAAAACTGGGGAGAATTCCAGTGTCTGCAAGCAGATGCCCAGCTATCTTGGGACCCAGTTTAGAACAAAAATTTCTCTCTCTCTCTCTCTCTCTCTCTCTCTCTGTCTCTCTCTCTCTCTCTCTCTCTCACACACACACACACACACACACACACACACACACACACACACACAAACACACATATACAAACATAGATGGAGCATCCATCAAGTCATAGTTAACAAATAATACCACAAATATGAATGTTTTAGTTGTTTATTATGACCAGCTAAGAAAGAGAGACAAAAGAGAAAAGAGAAGCAGAGATAAGAGAAAAAGACAGCCACAAAAGGAGAAGACATAGATGGAATGACAGATACAGAAGGAAAAACCAGAGAAAACAGATAAAATAAAAAAAAGAAAGAAATGTGTATAATTGAAAGAGCACCTGACTAACCAGTTTTGTAATCTTGGTCAAGTCACAATGTCTCTGACTCATGGTTTACTTATATATAAAATGAGTGTCTTGGGATATGGGGATCCCTTTTCTAACTCTAATTTTCTATTTGTGAAAGGGGAAACATGTTAAATAGAACAAAAAGAAATCAAGAATAAAGGGAATTAGACTTCTTAAATTTATTCTATACTGCCACATGATCAGAAGGTACAACTCAATATACTTATAGTTGCAAAAAATGCAATTTTAATGTTTTTCAAAGATCTATTTCAGGGTTAGAGATACTATCTATAAATAGTAAAACTAAATAAACAAATAAATAAAACAATTCTTACAAAGCAGACATTTTAAAATAATCTTCATTGTGTTCTGTTGCTTCGTTTCCTTCTCATTGCCATATTTAAAAATGCTGTTAGAAAATCTTATATTTTTAATATTTAAGGAAGCAATATAGGTATGGTATTTAGAAAAATCATTTTATTTACTGTACTTTTCGAACATAAAAATGTCAATTTGAAAAGATTTTGGGGTATACTATATATAATAACAGGTACATCTTGTTAAACAAAAAAAAGTCTAGGTTTTCAAAAATACACAAACCTTATTTGAATATATGATTAAAAGTGCTTAAAGTTTGAAAAGATGGACATTATTGAAATTTCCTTCTTTCTATAGACAAGAACAGAATGCCCATCTTCCCACTCCAGAAAAGAGGGTATGTCATATCCCATTTTGTTTTCAAAAAAAAGAGGGTTCTCTGCTTTCATCTTATAATGTCTGACTTCTAAAGAACTTTAAACCCATGTTGCATTTTTACAACCACAATCATAAATGATACAGTCTCTCACTACTCATCAAATTGCCCCAGTGAAATTAAACCAAAGGTTTATATCTAGTCTCTAAGTCAGAAGTTTCATGTTCCTACCCTAACCCATCACAATATGCATTGGGAGATAGATGGGAGTCCAACTTGTGCCTGAGACAACTGACAGGGGAAATCTACACTTGAAATGTAATCATTTCATGAGTTTGCTAGTCTCTAACCACTTTATTATTTTTTCCCTTAGATTACCTCACATATGCAGTGCAGCGCCAGCAGTGATTCCCATTTAGTTGTTCATAAATCCCTTGGGGTTTCATGACGATGGTCCAAGGGGTTCATGCTAAAATTTCTGTAATGGTGCCTTAAGCAAGAAATAATTGCAGGATATTATGAATAGTATATTAAATTACCCTGGGGGTTCACAACACATTTTTGTTGTTGTTGTTGAAAGAGACTCAGAACAAAAAACTCAGAGTGTCAGCATCAGGCCATACCTCCTAATTCTTTGAGCCATAACAACTCTGACCCTCTTTCACTCAAAGTGATGTTGTTATAGATCACTGTCAGGATTTTCTCACTTTATCTGATGGTAGCAGGAAATGAATATTTTTTCAAAAACACTCAAACTCTAATGGCTTGTCTATGCTTACAAGCCCAACTACTTGCCATGTATGTTTTAAAGTTTTCAACTTCTCCATCCTTAGTGGAGATTCATAAAAGGAGCCTTCATCAACTATAAATGCCTTCATTTATCAAGTTTATTGCTTCAGCAAGCCAGTTTTCAGAATTTACCTGACCGAACAACTTTTATACGATTTTACTCTGCTGCCATAAATTCATTTAAGAATCTCTGGCACACAGTGTTTCACAAGAAATAGGGTGGATGATGCTCCTTGTACTGCATGCAGATTCCCTACTGATCTTTACAGGTGATGAAATAAGCTGGACCTTCAACTGCTTCCTTGTATCTTTACCTTGTAACTAGTCCCACCTCTGGCACCCCTGCAAGAATATTGTACCTCCTTGCAAATTACCTAGACTTACTACCCAAACTGGAAATCAGATCCCATTTCATGCTCCTGGAGAATGTCAAGTTAATCATTCAAATAAAGAGGGATTGTTAATTATTATTTAATATTAATTTCATTTATTTATCTTTATCTTTATATAAATAAAATTTATTTAATATTAATAATTATATGATTATTAAAATAATACACCTGCTCACTTTGAAGTTCCTTGAATACCTCTCACATACGTCTGGGATACACCTTTGGATAATCTTTAGTTGGTTGCTTTTCCAAGGTGGAATTAATAGAAAGAACATGGCTGAAGGGGGTGATCAGGGAAGATAAAACAAACTCCTATACAATGCCTACAGTAAATCAATAAGTATTTCTTACAGTGAGCAATATCATGGAACCAAAATATTTTTAATACTAATAATAGCAGTCTCAAGTAAACATTTCTCCCATTTCTATCACCCTATCAAATACAACTTCCGAAACCTTCAGGTCTTATCAACATTCAACTTCTAGGGATGTTATGCATGGATGAATATTTTGGTTACATCTGTTATATAATACAAATCTCCAAGCAGGCTGGCTGGGGCTTCATATTCTTAAGCCTAAGAATTTTCTTTGTGAGGTGAGAAAAGCACTGAACTTGAGTTCAAAGTCTGGTTCACTGAATGATTTTAGATAACTCACTTTAACTCTCTGAGCTTCAATGGCTACTAGATGAGAAAAACAGTACAAAACTTGCAAGGATTTTGTAAATCATAAAGCACATTTATTAACCTGAGTTACCCTTATTATTATTATTATTATTATTATTGTTATTGTTATTGTTGTTGTTAATCTCTCTGAACCCAGGTTTTCATCTGTAAATGAAGTGTCTTTTCCTATCTACTTCAGAGGATTGTTGTAAGAATCAAATAAGATAGTGGCCAGCTAGTGGCTTAGTGGATAGAGTGCCAGACCTGGAGGGAGGATCTCTGTTCAAATGTGGCCTCAGATAATTCCTAGCTGTGCTAACTTGGGCAAGTCTCTTAATCCTCCCATTTGCCTAGTCCGCCTAAGATTTGTTACTAAGACAAAGTAAGGGTTTAAAAAAAAATAAAATAAAATAATGGGCTCTGTACTAAGTACTATATAAATAAATATACATACAAATAAAAATATGCATATAAATGTTCCTTTTTCAGAAAGAGGGAGGTAAAATATTTATCATCATGGAAAATCCTACTACTACTACTTTTGAGTCACAGAGAGTTTTTATAAGCATTAAAATATTTATTATTATTAATAGTAGCTAGCATTTATATAGTGCTTTAAGGTTTATAAAACACTTTATAGGGGCAGCTGGGTAGCTCAGTGGAGTGAGAGTCAGGCCTAGAGACAGGAGGTCCTAGGTTCAAACCCGGCCTCAGCCACTTCCCAGTTGTGTGACCCTGGGCAAGTCACTTGACCCCCATTGCCCACCCTTACCAATCTTCCACCTATGAGACAATACACCGAAGTACAAGGGTTTAAAAAAAAAAACACTTTATAAATATAGCATTTTATCCTAACAACAACCCTGGGAGGTATGTTTTATTACAACTCCATTTACAGATGAGAAAACTGAGGCAAATGACTTGTCCAGACATTAGTGTCTGAGGCCAGATTTGAATTTAGATTTTTCTCTCTGCAGGTTCAACACTCTGACCACTATGTCACCTAGTTGACTTGACTGTGGTCAGATAACTAGTATGTGCTTGATAAGATTGGATCCAGGTCTTTCTGATTCTGATACCTCTTCCCCTTTCACTACATAATGTTATCTCTCTCTGCTCTTAATATCATTATTATTATTAATCTAGTTGGCTGACCATGAATTCTCATCAAGTTCACCTTACTATGTATGATAGAGTCTACCTAAAGACAGGGAAATGAGCAAGGTAACTTTCTAGGATCTCTTCCAGCCCTCTGATTCTACAAATCCTTAAAAAAATAAAAAAATAAAAAATAAACTATCCACAGTTGCCAAATTGCAATTTGGGATATGCAAGCAAAATGATTAACCTGGAGTCAAATAAAGATTCATAGCTTAAGGAGTCTTTGAGATCTCCTAACCAAAAGCCTTCATTTTACTGATATGAAAGATGGGGCTCAGAGACCTTAATTGAGTTTCCAAAAGTTCCACAGCAACTTGGTGGCACAAAAGGGGCAATAACCAGATATGTTGATTACTGGGATAGTAATCTTTCCACTATACCAATACTACCTATGTTCCATAGCACAGAGATCAGGATACAGAACTCAATATCTCTCCCAAAAAACTTTTGCCTCTTCCCTACTTTCCTTTATTTTTAAGGTTCATTAGTATCATTTTAGTCATGTTCATAATTTCAGTCAAACCTGATTCTTTGTTCTCCTTTATACTTCATATTTAATCAGGTGACATGTCTTGGAGATTCTTTCCAGGCAAAATTTCTTATATCTATTCTCTTCTCCCTACTCATGAAGTCACAGACCCAGTTCATAAACTCCCGCCTGGAGTTTTTTTAATTGCTTTCTAATTAGTCTCTCTGATTTCATTTCTCCAACCATCATCCGCATAGCTGCCAAAATAATTTTCCTACAGTGAATGGCTTTATGATTCCCCCAACTCAATAAAATCATATGCCCCAAATTTAAACTCTTCTCTTTGACATCTAACACTCTTCACAACTTGACTCCAACCTACCTCTCCAGCCTTGTTGAACGTTTTTCCCTTTTACTCCCTTTATAATCCAGCCAGACTAACTTTCCTGTGTTCCAAGAGTTCAAAGGAGATGAATCAGCTTCAAGAAGTCAGTGAGGGTCTTTGGACTTGCTGGATTACTCATTCCCATTTAGGTTACTGTTGCTACTGACCTAGTTTCTTTGCCATGATAGAGGAACATGCAGAGCTATTCCTGCTACTACAGTAGCATAATCATTAAATATTGATATTCTTGCTATTATACAACAAAACCTTTGTTGTTGTTGTTAAAGACTTGTTGGACTCAATCTCACCAAATTCTTGCCTTAACACTTAGGACCAGTATATACCTGGTTGGGCATAGATAGAAGAACTTGGTGATTTGGTAACAATGAATTCATTTCCATGTCATCTAAAAAGAAAAATGATAGAGTGCTGGACCTGGAGTCAGGAAGACATTTTCCTGAGTTCAAATCTAGTGTCAGACTGACTCTTACTAACTATGTGATCCTGGGCAAGTCACTGAACCCTACGTGCTTCAGTTTCCTCATCTATAAAATGAGCTGGAGAAGGAAATGGCAAACCACTCCAGTATCTTTGGCAAGAAACCTCATGGGGACTTTTGAAGAGGTAGACATGACTGAAAAACAACTGAACAACAATAGCAAGGGAGCTTTATTTATTGAGATCATAAAAAAAAAACAGCTCATTATTCTTTAAAGCAGAAACTTTGAGCCATATAAGTCAAATATCATCAATGTGAATAGTCTAGAGCTCTTAGAAACTCAGAGGAATTAAAACCAGATCAAGCAGAAGGGGAAATAAAACAATGCCTACATCACCATTCCCTAACTACTCCTATACTCCTAACTGTGCCTAGACTTTTTTTTTTAAATTTATTAATAATCATTTTTAACCTGGTTACATGTTTCATGCTCCTACTTTCCCCTTCACCCCCCGCACTCCCCCCACCCATGGCCGACGCACTTTTCCACTGGTTTTGTCATGTGTCCTTGATCAAGACCAATTTCCCAATTGTTGGTGGTTGCATTGGTGTGGTAGTTTCGAGTCCACACCCTCAATCATGTCCGCCCGGACCCATGCGTTCAAGCAGTTGCTTTTCTTATATGTTTCCTCTCCTGCAGTCCTTCCTCTGAATGTGGGTAACATTCTTTACCATAAATCCCTCAGAATTGTCCTGGGTCATTGCATTGCTGCTGGTACAGAAGCCCATTACATTCAATTTTACCACAGTATATCAGTCTCTGTATACAGTGTTCTTTTGGCTCTGCTCCTTTCGCTCTGCATCAGTTCCTGGAGGTCTCTCCAGTTCGCCTGGAACTCCTCCAGTTTATTATTCCTTTTAGCACAATAGTATTCCATCACCCGCATATACAACAGTTTGTTCAGCCATTCCCCAATTGAAGGACATACCCTCCTTTTCCAGTTTTTTGCCACCACAAAAAGCGCAGCTATAAATATTTTTGTACATGTCTGTTTATCTATGATCTCTTTGGGGTACAAACCCAACAATGGTATGGCTGGGTCAAAGGGCAGGCATTATTTTATAGCCCTTTGAGCATGATTCCAAATTGCCAGCCAGAATGGCTGGATCAGTTCACAACTCCACCAGCAATGCATTAATGTCCCAATTTTGCCACATCCCCTCCAACATTCATTACTCTCCCCTTCTTTCATTTTCGCCAATCTGCTAGGTGTGAGGTGGTACCTCAGAGTTGTTTTGATTTGCATTTCTCTAATTATTAGAGATTTGGAACACTTTCTCATGTGCTTATTGATACTTTTGCTTTCTTTACCTGAAAATTGCCTATTCGTGTCTCTTGCCCATTTATCAATTGGGGAATGGCTTGATTTTTTATACAATTGCTTTAACTCCTTGTATATTCGAGTGATTAGACCCCTGTCAGAGTTTTTCGTTATAAAGATTTTTTCCCAATTTGTTGTTTCCCTCCTGATTTTGACTACATTGTTTTTGTTTGTACAAAAGCTTTTTAGTTTAATATAATCAAAACCATTTAATTTACATTTTGTAATTTTCTCTAACTTTTGCTTGGTTTTAAAGTCTTTCCTTTCCCACAGATCTGACAAGTATACTATT
>NC_058130.1:273717586-273774172 GCF_016433145.1 Gracilinanus agilis | reverse complement strand
GCTTTGTCTTTGCACTCCGGGTCTGCCTGGGCCTTGCAAGCTTGGGGGGGGGGGGGAGGCTCCGCTCTCCTTGTCCTCGGGGTCAGGCCTCCTGGTAGTTCCCGGTCTGCCCCTCTGCCCGAGGTTCCTTCAGCAGTCTTTGGGGCTGCTTCCACAGCCACGCTCAGGTCTGCATGGGGTCCTCACTGGAGGTCCAAGCCTGAGCTGGAGATCGTTATTCAAGCCTAGGGCACTGCCTTTGCCTGGGCTGATGCTCTTAGGGCCCTGCTTTCACCCCTGCAGAAGGTAGTGAAAGTCCTTGGGCTGGAGATCTTTATTCGCCCCTGAGGCGATGCCTTCAGGGCTTGGGAAAGGCAGTGTTTTAGGGGCCTTTGTTCAGGCCCTAGGCGGTGCCTTCACCCACGTGGGCGCTCAGGGAAAGTCCCAGCCACCTGGGGTCCCTCAACTTGCAGCGCACAGGTACAGGCTCAGGGGCTGCCAGTGATTATCTGGTTGCACCAGTCCTGTTTACCCGCTTGTGCGGTGTGGGGGGTGGGGGAGGGGCTTCTTCCTCTCGTGTTTTAGTGAGAGCTGTTTCACCCCTTTAAAGTGTGGAAATGCCCCGATTCTGCGTACCTTCAATGCTGCGCCCTGTTGTGGGGTTCCTTCGTTCCTCTGGACTCGTTTTTATTTCCCCTTGAGGGGTCCTGTGTGGTTCGGTCAGGAGAGATCGAGCAGCTGCTCCTTACTCTGCCGCCATCTTAACCGGAAGTCTCCCTAGACTTTTTTAAAAAATTTTTATTTTTTAGAAAAATTTTCCATGGTTGCATGATTCATGTTCTTACTCAACCCCCCTCACCCCCCTTAGCCAATGCGTTTCTTCATGTGTCGTCAATCAAAACCTATTTCCATATTATTGATAGTTGCACAAGGGTGGTCATTTAGAGTCTACATCCCAAATCATGTCCACATCAACCCATGTGTTCAAGCAGTTGCTTTTCTTCTGTGTTTCCACTCTTGTAGTTCTTCCTCTGAATGTGGGTAGCTTTCTTTTCCTTAAGTCTCTCAGAATTGTCCTGGATCATTGTATTGCTACTAGTAGAGAAGTCCCTTAAATTCGATTGTACCACACTGTATCAGTCTCTGTGTATAATGTTCTCCTGGCTCTGCTCTTTTCACTCTGCATCAATTCCTGGAGGTCATTCCAGTTCACATGGAATTCCTCCAGCTTATTATTCCTTTGAGCACAATAGTATTCCATCATCAACAGATACCACAATTTGTTCAGCCATTTGAAGGGCATACCCTCATTTTCCAGTTTTTTGCCACCACAAAGAGCGTGGCTATAAATATTTTTGTACAAGTCTTTTTCCCTATGATCTCTTTGGGGTACAAACCCAGCAATGGTATGGCTGGATGAAAGGGCAGTGCCTAGACTTTTCAATAAAAACTGGTAATTGAATTAACTAAAGTGAAATCAAATAACATCATTTTAGTAGCTGCATGTATGCATAATGTGGAAGGTCTGCAGAGAGGCTTCTGAAGGACCAAAGATTGAAGAGAAGGTGACATTACAGGCTATAAAAAATCCTGTTCCTAATCTAATCTTGTTGCTCCAAGAAAATAAGAGCTATTAAAGATGATATTGAGGAGGAGGAAGGGCAAACACAAATGAAGATGACTTCCATTCATCCTGGCCCCAGCTCCCCACCCCACCACCTTTCCCCCAGACATGGAAGATATATATATATAAATAACAGACATATAAAATAACAAAGCATACCTTGACATAGGATGGAAAAATGAAAGAAATTAATTGGTATTCAAGGAAGGAAATAAGTTGCTTACTGTCTTAATATAATCAGAAAGGATGAATGAAACTATGGCAAAGCACTATTGTAATCAATAGTGATACAAATTAAAAAGTAATAGTCAGAGCAACTAGATAACTCTGGATTGAGAGCCAATATTGGAGATAGGAGATCCCAGGTTCAAATATGATCTCAGACACTTCCCCAGGAGTATGACCCTGGACAAGTCACTTAACTCCAATTGTCTACCTCTTATCACTCTTCTGCCTTGGAACCAATACTTAGTATTGATTCTAAGACATAAGATAAGGGTTATCAAAAAAATAGTCCTACTCTCAAGGAGCTCACTTTCAAATGGAGGACATATCACATATGGAAGGTTTCAATTGCAAGTTAATTGGAAAAATCCCATAGACTTAGTATAGATTTTGCTCCCACAACAAAGATGAAGATGCATCTCCTTTGATATCATTAATTGATTTCAGTAATTAAAAATAATTGATAATTGGCAATTTATTGAAATTATTTAATTTATTCCTAGGGGTCTTTAGTTCAGTGCTATTCCCTGGCTATTCCCATCACACTAAAGGGAGATTCTGGTCAAGGTGATGATGATGTTGGCATGTACTGCCACACACACACTTCCCCCCCCCCCCCCGCCCCCATCTCTTCATCTCTCTCTCTCTCTCTCTCTCTTCATCTCTGTCTCTCTGTCTCTCTCTCTGTCTCTTCATCTCTGTCTCTTCATCTCTCTCTCTATCTCAGCACTTCCGCTAACTTAGCCTATTCATCCTATGTATGGAAATTGATTGGCAGTTCGTGAGGATAGCCAGTTCCTTCTCACAGGAGACGCTTCCCTGTCACAGATGATGTCTGTGAAGCCTTAGTTGGAAACAGAAAAAGTTGTCTGGGGAATGCAACTATTCTGAGCACTCCTTTGCCAAACTACTCATTTGTGACAGTTGGTCAGAAATTTGTGAAGGTGGACCCCCCTCCACAGTGATTTCTCTCCTTAATGATGGGCTATGGGAGCTAGGTTGGAAGCAAACATGATGATTGCTTGTGGGAGTAGGGATGAAGGAAGGAACCTTGCTATTGTTAAGGTTCTTGGGTTCAGAATTATGAGCTATATTCAACAGATCTAATAGGAGATGGTGGTCAAGGTGGTAGAAGTGGGCACTTAATAAATATTTGTTAACCTCGAAAGGTAGACTGAAGCCAAACTAATATGGACTTTAAAAAGGCAAGCTGGGGACTTTACTAGATACCCTAGAGACATTAGGGAGACACAGTGGATAGAATGCCCATTCTGAACTCAGGAAGGTCGACATGCTGCCACCTATCGCTGATTTTGCTAGAAAGTTTTAGCAATTCAACTGTTTCACTCATAGACAACAATATTTGTTTGTTTGTTTGTTTGTTTGTTTTTTAAACCAGTAACAAATTTCATCAGTTGGAAAAAACAGTAAGGATCTCCCAGTTGCAAGATAGAAGTAAAAGGGTCAAATAACCAATTTGTTTAGTCCAGTCCACTATAATAAGGAAAATGAATTGGAAACCCCTTGATTTACCCAAACTTCCAGTCAATATTGAGCAGTATGACCAGTTATGGTGGCACACACCTATAATCCTATTATTGGGGAAACTGAGGCTAGTGGAACTCTCAAGCAGATCTGTTGTGGTCTATGCTGATGGAATATCTGCACTAAGTTTAGTATTAATATGGAGAGCCTCTAAGAATGGAGAGACAAACTAGCAGAGAAACAGAGACAATCAAGGTTCCTATATTAATCAGTAGTGGGATTGGATGCATCAACAGTTCCTAAACTTCCAGAATGAAAAAGCAAGATATAAAACTATTAATATATATTTGCATGTGTGTGTGTGTGTGTGTGTGTGTGTGTGTGTGGAGAGAGAGAGAGAGAGAGAGAGTCAGAGACAAAAAGAGACAGAGAATCAGAGAACAAAGTAATATTCTTTTTTGGAAAAGTCTCCTAAAGGAAGCCTTTCCCACCCCCACGCCCCATCTTAACCCCCAATTACCAGTGCCCTCTCCTTTCACATTACCTTCCATCTACTTGACATAAAAATATCTTCTATTTACCTGTTTACATGTAGATTCTTCTATTAGAGCAGGGGCTCTTTGAGAGAAAGGGGTCACCTTTACCTTTCTTTGTATCCCCAGGTCTTAGCTCTGTACCCGGCACAGAGTAGTCACTTAATAGATGCTTGTTGTCATAATGGTATGCATGAAAGAGTGATAATTCTTCACTAGGCCACATTTTCTTTCTAATATACCGGTATGGTCAGTGAATACGATGGATGGGAGTTGATGCATTAGCTAAGACTTTTGGGAATTGAATGATGTAGTTCCCCCCACATTTTCTATAGGTGATAATGTTTGATGATGTTTGAGGATGTCATCCAGTTGCCATTTGTATGGTATAGAGTTACTGGTGACAAGTTTCTTTTTCTTGAGGGGTTGGATTTCATATGTGTTCCTTTTGTGGACATTAGCTTTATTGTTCATCAAACCCTTCCTTTGGGCCTCTACACAGAAACCCATAATCCTCACTCTTGCAAGCAAAATGAAGCCTGTGGTAGACCTTGTATGAAGCTCAAACTGAGGAAACTGGGGTTATTGAAGTTTTCCTGAATTTGCTACATAATATATCATCTTTGAATGGTTGCTCTTTCTTTATTATTTCAGAATAATGTCCACTGAGCACCTAACCAGGGGACATTCCCTTCTGTTATATCCTATTGATGCTTGGGTGGGTTAAATAAAATTGTAAGTCCCTAAGTTAGGTGAGGTCAAAGAAAGTCTCAGTTTTTAAGTGGAAATGCTATATTCAAAATACAACAAACCTAGACCAAAGTCAAGGGTCTCCACAAAAAGATTTATTTTCCCTCAGACTGGTATTTCCACTGAGCTCCTCCTCCTGTCATTACCAACTCTAGCCACTTGAGTAGCTCCTTGTGAAGATCTGGACACTTCAGACCCCCTTCATGCCTGGCTTTATCCAGGATGAGTGTAGTGTTCAATACTATCCTCCACCCTCTCAACCCAGGTTCCAGTGAGTATCTAAAGTTCCAGGGAAGGCATTCCAGTGTACCAAATTGTAGGTCTTGGGCATGGCCTGTGAGACTCCATTATTGAAGTGAATCATCGCTTATATGGATTCTTGGACTATTTCTATGGACTTCACTGGAACTAAAACTCAGAAGCAAACCTGAGTACATGTGCTCCAGACCCTTATCATTAGAGGGGACTATACCTATAAATGTACATGCTCTATAGGCCTTTTTTCTTTATATTTTTTAGGCTTATAACGTTATTTCTCTAGGGAACTCCCTTGTGAGGAGTGTCCTTCTACCAGGACAACTACTGAACAGTTCATAACTTTAGAAGGGTACATAGGACACTGAGAGATTAAATGGCCCACTAAGAGTAACATTGTTCAAACATAGTTTTCTTGACTCTGAAGCCAACCAACTTCCAATCCACATTGTCTCCCCATAATGCTGAGCCAGCTAGGTAGAGTTAAGAATAAAATACTAGACTTGGAATCAAGAAAACCTGAATTTGAATACCAACTTAGGCACTTTCTAGCTTTATGACCCTGAATGAGTCATTTAACCCCTTTCTGCCTGAGTTTCCTCATCTATAAAATGGGAATAATAACAGCACCTACCTCCCAGTATTTTTGTAGGGATAAAGTGAGAAAATATGCCAAATGTTTTACAACCCTTAAGTTATTAGGTAAATATTAACCATCATTTAAATGATTTATTTTATCCATTATAAGCAGTTTGTTAGAGAGCTAGCCTTAAAGTTGCAAAGACATGTGTTCAAGTCTCACCTCTCACATATACTTGCTATGTCTTTCTAGACAAGTCACTAAACCTCTAGACAACTTTCTAAGATTATAAATTTCAGGATAAAGAAAGTTTCCTCACAAGTGAGTTCCCTTTATCAGTAGAATCACTCATCTATTCCTTATCCCTTTCCCTATTTCAGTAGACTTATATATCCACTATTTCAGTAGACATATACCCACTCCTTAAAATTCCCTCAGATTAGAAAATTCAGATTGGCAACAGGAATTTCCGTGTGCCTAGAGAAGTAAGATATAACTACAGTTATCAACATATTCTTGTAGTTTTTTATGAGTAGGTCATTGAATATAGTCTTTCTGACATTGGTTGTTTTGCAAAAGTTCCCCCTGGAGTTGTGGAGAGTCTTTTCTGGGGAAGGTCAAAATACTGTATGGCTATAACCTCATTAGCCCATCTAATATCCTTGGGAGGTTCTCCATGAGTATTTTCAAGACTTTACTTCAAAGACAAGGAAGTGAAGGCAAGAAATTAACCCAAGGTCATACAGGAAGGCCAGGAAGAGACCCTAAATATCCAGGCTCCCAGAACATAATATTTTTTTTTTGCTAGAATGCAATAGCTATCCTCATTATCCTCTCAATGTGAGGAAAAAAGAATACCCTGAGTCCACATTCTTTTCAGCCTGTTTCATTTTCAAAAGACCAGAGACAGATACATAATACATCTATTTCATTTTTAATTTTCTTTTTTAATACGAATTTGACAAACATCAACATACTCACTCATTTCCATATATAAAGATGAATACAAAAAGAGGGTAGTATATCAAGCCAAGAATTTCTATTATTTACTGCTCTGTGTATTGAAGCATATAACAAATTCAACCCAGTAGTTATAAAACTGTCTTATCTACATCTCCCTCTGAACTTCTTTCTGCTTTCTTCTGTATATTTTTAAAATTTTTTATTCATCATTTTTTTCTTTTTTTGTTTTTGTTGTCATGTCCTCTCCCACCATAAATCCTTCTTCTCCTCCCATAAAAATCTTTTCTTACAACAAATAAGAAAGTAATAAAAATAAGTAAAACAGATCCATATATAGGATTCCCAAAAGGTATAGCTCACTCTTTCCTCTATCCATCACCTTTCTGTCAAGAAATGGGGAACATGATACGTTACTGGCCTCTTGTAGTAGTGATTGGGATTGGTCATTGCACTGATCAAAGTTCTTAAGTCTAATAGAGTTATTTTTCCTGAAAATGTTATAATTACTGTACAAATCATTCTCCAGATCCTGCTCATTTTATCCAGTATTCATTATACAAATTTTCTCATATTTCTCTGAATCCATCCCTTTAGTCATCACTCATGGTCTAATAATATTCCATTACATTTATATAATATAATTTGTTGAGCCATTACCTAAATCATGATCAACCCACTTTGTTTTCAGTTCTTTGCTACAATAAGAAGTCCTGCTACAAATGTTTCATATACATGGGTCCTTCCTCTCTGTCTTTTATATCTTTGAGGTCTATACTGAATAGTGATATCACTGAATCAAATAGTATGAATAGTATAGTGAATTTTGGAATATAATTGCGTGATTATTTTTGAGAATTAGACCAAATTAGTTTATGCCACTTTCCTAATATAGCTCACTCCACTTTGTCATGGTTCCCTTTGGTGATTTTGTATCCCATGGTGTGCAAGTAAATGTTTAACAATTGGTTTCCCTTTGCTGCTTCTAAAAAAGTATACATACCACACTTTTAAGTTTAATTGACATTATTAACATTTTCTTAATAAATAAAACAATAAACCAATCCCTGGTATACAGGATTTTCTAAGTTCTGAGGATAAATACTCATACTGAAAATTTAACAACCAGCTCTTCCAAGTTGCTAATTATAGGATGAAATTTTTGATTAAATAATATGACTCTAATATACCCACGAAATCTTCTCTTGGAATGAGAATAAATTTGTCTCCATAAGCCTTCCACATATTACTCCTAGACCTGCTTGCTGAGACCTAGAATAGATCTAACCTTTGCTCCACATGACACTCCTTCAAGTACTTGAAGGCAGCTGTCATGTCCCCCATACATAGGGGAATCTTCTGGGTTGGAGTTGGGCAGAGATGATAGTTTCTCAGTCAGTTCTCAAACTTGCACAATACTAGTAACAAAGAATAAAAAATCTCTGAAAGTACTGCCATTTAAAATCTTTGTTATTAAGGCTATTCAATTACAAATTGCCATAGAGTCTTTTCTATCCTGTTCCCAATTGCCTCTAACTTTTTCTTGACAAAACCATTATGTCTTGGAAGTGTGTGTATGTATGTGTGTGTGTGTGTGTGTGTGTGTCTGTATTTTATCTTCACCATTGAAAATTTACCTTTTGAAAAAGACCCATGGTCCTACTTCTCAGTGGTTACTATTTATATCTACATTCAAATCAAAGCTACCATTTTCTTATGCATTTGGATATTAAAACCACAATTGTAGCCAACTATTAAGAAGTAGGAGGAATTGCCATATAATTAATTCAATTAAATTCTTTAAATGTTCCAAACAACTTGCTATTTCATTCAGTCACTACAGTCTAATTATATCAGATTGACTAAGTAGCTCCCATTGATTGTTCTGTGGATACCAAGTTTCAATATGGCTTAGTTTCTGCCTTCATGGACTAGTACAGGACAAGAAGGGAGACATCTTTGCCAAATCATTGCACTGGCCTTAGCAAAAGAAAGGTCACTTCTTCCTTGGAGACTAGAGCAAAAGAAGAGGGGATAGGTGAACGCATAGATAAATTTCTAGGAGTGGAATAGGAGAGATAAAAAGAATGTATTTTTCTTTCACTCAGCCAAGTAGGAGTCAGGGACATATTCAGAGAGAAAGAAGTTGAGACTGACTTTAGAGATTTGAGAAAAGAAAGATTGAAAAGACTCCTAAAAGAAAGATAATAAGAAGTCATTTAGGGGGGAAAAAAGATTATTTCTTCAAACATGAGGGCCCATTTGAGATTTTGTGAATTTGCTGTGGATACAGTTAGTTTGGTTGGGTGAGTTCCTCTAACAGAATTCTATATCATAAGACTAGGAGGTGAGGAAAGCCAATTATTGGTGATATAGGATTGAGGATTGTAAAGGAAAGGAATTCAAGGAAGGACAAGAATATCTAGTTGAATTGTTCAATTGAAAGCTTAAAACCATAAAGAAATGAGGAAGTTGAAGCCAAAACAAGGTTGATAGATTGGGAGAAAAGATAGAAAGAGCAAATGGAGGTCATAAGGACAAACAGGTTTAGAATAAGTGAGACAGAAAGATGTGGAAGAAGACTATGACCAGAGAAGACTTCAGCGTTCAAGATCAAGGACAGATACTCTCTTTCTCTTTGCTCATATTAATGTCCTCAGCTCTTAGTGCAATACCTGGCCCAGAGAAAGCATTTAAGTGCTTTATTGTCTGGCTTATCAGTAGTGGTGAGATACAAGATATAACCACCTCTTCCACATGACTGAAGTGGAATGAAATTGCATTAAGATTTGTCTTCTGGGGAAATACAGTTACAAGCAAACAAACATATATACATACACACATTTATAAACCATAGACTCAAGTTCAATCCATATTCATTAGTATTTTCTTCTCCATTACTTTCTTAAGTCTAGACTAAAAACAAAACAATAAATCAAGCTCTGATTTGTAGCACTTGCTGATTTCTGAGGTTTAACAATGGGCTCTCATGAGACAGTTCAGCCTGGCTCCAGAATACCCCTGAATACATGTCATGGTAAAAGAACAAACTAGGAATGAAGGGTATTTGAAAGGACCTCAGCAAGTATATGTGGAATTATCTAAATATGAAAGCAGAGCTAGCCCCAGAGAATATCTACGTCAGGTACTGAAATTCTTTATAAATAAGGAAGGGGGCAGGTAGATGGCTGCATGGACAGATAGCTAGATGTAGGGTCGGGAAGTCCTGGGTTCAAATCTGGACTCAGACATTTCCTGGATGTCTGACTCTGGGCAAGTCACTTAACCCCCATTGCCTAGTCCTTAGCATCTTCTGCCTTAAAACCAATACATAGAATTAATTATAAGACAGATGGTGCAGGTTTTAAAAAGAAGAAAAGAAAGAATAATAAAGAATAGCCTAGAGTCTTTCAGGTCACAATAGGAGGACCTAGATGGATTAGTATGAATGTAATGAACCTCAAGAAGGAAAGATTGTATGATGACAGAGAGAGTGGAATAGGAATGAGAAGGGAAATGAGGATTTGGCAAATTCCTCCTTTAAAAAGCATTTGAAGTATTAGAAAAGAACCTGCTCTGCAAAAAGGTGGGCAAGGATTGCACGTCTTTTGGTCAAAGCAAAGTTTCTCCCAGCATCAAATAACAAGAGTTTGGAATGTGCTTAATTCACCCCTTACCTATTCTTCCACAACTATGATACAGGGAAAAGGGAATAGCCCATTAGCTATGGATACAAGAGATTAAGAGAAGATGAACATTCCTCTCAGCCACCAGAAACTTGGCTAAAATGGCTCAAAGTCAGAGATGGGTAAAAAAAAAAGGCATGTGAGAATTGCTGCGACCAACCACTGAGGCTACTAACCTTGATCTGCAAGTAGTGGGTTAGTCATCATTGAAAAGCAGCTTGGAAGTCCCTGATAGTAATTAGGCATTGGATGACAAAGCTCTGAGTTTCAGTCTGTACTGGGTCTTAAGACCATAATCCTATACTTTAAGGAATGATTGAGCACTGAATCTAGAGATCTTTAATCTTTATCTAAATAATAATCCTATTGGAAATGACTTAAATATTATTGTGGATTAGAGTTGGGTTTCTTATAATTATTTTACCCAGCAGGAGTGGATGTAGTGATTTGAAAAAAAATCCTCCATCTTCTAGATTTGGAAAAACTTATGCAGATATCACATTATGAACATCTGGGGCCAGAAGAAGTGGTTGCTTGGCCATGCAGTAAATGTTTTATTACATATTACATGGTTTGTATTATTTCTATATTGAGTAAAATAGTGTGCACAGTTAAACATTTTCTTTCCATCTCTATGGAGAAGCAACTCCATTAAATCAAGGTCATATGATATTAGCTCTTTCAAGGAAGAGGTGGGGCTTTGCCAGTTGAATAGAAACCAAGTATATTCTGATTGTGTAAATCCATATGACTGATAAGTCAGCATGACCACGTAAAGAGGAGGGGGGGACTGAGAAGTAGAGGTTGTCTACTCCCTGTGGACCTTAGAAAGATTGGCATTTTTCCAGCTCCACCACTGAGGTAGACTCACCTCTGTGGTGAGTCTTGGACTTGCCTACTATTTTATCCTTCCTTCTGAAAAATATTAGGAGACAGGTGGGGAGGCTACCTGTTGTTTAAAAGTATGATATGAGAGATTCTAGAATACAGGACAATTTTTCAACAATAGAACAAAAGATTCAGAAGGCCTATAGAGGGATGAGTTGAAATCTGAATGAGTATCAGAAGAAAGGATGAAGTAGCAAAGGAAAGTGTTATTCACCCAGGGGGCAATTCATTAGAATCATAAAGAGTAAGGCAAAAAGAAGTAGATGTTTGTCAGGCAAGAATGGGGGAAGAACTCGCTTGTCCAGTACCCTGGTATAAGTGACTGCAGAATGCACCCAGAAGCAGCTATATCAGCTTTCCTTAAGCTTTTACTATAAATGCAGAGGTATGTGGGTAGAGGCATCAGGAAATTATAGACATGTTTTGAGGGAAAGTAGGGTTCTTTATACATGTCTTAGAAGAAATAAAAGGAAAATCATACAGGGATGATCTACTAATTTACCAAATCTCCTTCCAGAAAACTGCTCCCTCATCTTAGGCATATGACAGTTGAGATTAATTTGCTTTTAGGGAGCTATATGAATATGTATCAATAACACCTCTTTTGTTCAGTTGGAGCCCCCAGCTGGTATAGACAAAGTCTATTACTTTCTCTCCCTCACTATATTTGGCTGACTATAGCTTCACCTCATCTGCATTAAATTCCCCAGGGACCCTAACAAGCACATAGTGAAGGATATCTTAGAGAAACCAATTTCTCTGAAAAATACATATCAAATACAAAGGGTGAACAGGGTCTTAAAGAAATGAAGGTTAGAATAAAAGTTCGTATATTGGAAAATTATGAAAAAAATATATATATTTATATTTTTTATATTTTATATATTGGAAAATTATTTAAAAAATTATAACAAGCTTTATAATGGGGTAAGGGATGGGGAACTAGGAGCATAGCCAGATTCATTCTTAGCAAACAGGAAGATCTATATCCATTCTGCCTAGTGATCCATGTGGTTTCCATATAATTATGTGGAATAATGATATAAGCAATAATTTTCTCCTGATCCAGATGCAGTAGTAGTCTCCCACTGAGTCTGCTTTCCCCCTTCCCTCTGTTAGTAGTTCCATGGAGGACTTTTCATCCTATCCCTTCCCCCAGAGCAAGTGCCTCATTTCTCACTTTTTGTGAAATATCAGCTCTCCCTTCTTTTTAAGGTAAGAGGAAAGAAAAACTCCCTTTCAGAAAGTCCCTATAGTTCATGAGTCAGAATATGTTGAGGATTTCTGTCCCCCTGTCTTATAGAGATCCATCTCAGATGCATTCCAGCTCCTTGGAAAAAGGGTACTACACACACACACACACACACACACACACACACACACATACACAATCACTCCTTTGGAGAGGCATTTGCTGCCACACGAAGGAATTCAAACTTAAAAAAAAAAACTTGTCAGTTATTCTTATTTTTAAACCCCTTGAACTCAAATAATTTTGTTTCTAGTATCTACCTAAGGCAGTTGTTACTTGTACAATAATTCAGAGTGTCTTTTTATGTTCGTTTGCTTAGTTTTCTCAGATTTTGGGGTTTCTTTAACTTTATTTATTTTACACTTCGTTTTTGTCAAGAACTTAATATTTTGTAGGTGCACTTTGTTATTTTTATTACTCATTATTTTTTATTGTGCTGCCTTTCCTTTATTCTTATACATGTAGTTGAACATGTAGCAATAGAAGCTGAAATAAATTAATGAGTTTTAAAAAGAGATATTTTTAAATGACAATAAAAAGGTGACATGGCTTCATTAACAATCAGTAATGCCAGACTCAACTTAATTTCCTTTTTTTGAGAGTTAGTAAACCAATATATGCTTAAATCACAGAAATGTGATATATAATTTACATACATTTTATAGAAAAACTTGACAAATTCTCTCATAGTGTTCTTGTACAAAAGATGATAGCACGCTTAGGTGGTTCTGATCTGGTTGAATAACTAAACCCAAAGGGTATTCATTAATGATTTGTTGTCATCTTGGAAGGAGGTCTCTAGTAAATCGCTTCAGGAATCTTTGCTGTTTAGCATTTTTATCAATGACTCAGATAAAGGCACAGATGGCATGCTTTTTAAATTTGCAGATGACAGAAAACTAGGAATAATCATGAGTATGATGGATGACAGAGTCAAGGTCAAAAAAAAGTTTTTGACAGCCTAACATGTTTGACTGAATCTAATGAGATATTATTAAATGGGGCTAAATGTAACATGCTATAATTGGATTGAAAATATCAGCCCCAATAGTGGAAGATGGGGAAGGTTCATCTACAAGAGAGTAAGAGAGAGGGAATCTGATAGTTTCAAGGAAATGCCAGCTAAATTTGAGCAAACACTGTGGCAAAACTCTGGCTCTCCCTCCAACAAAAAGCTAAAATAATCTTGAATTGCATTGTGACATAAAATTCAAGACTAGGGATCTGATAGTCTCATGTAATCTGTCCTAGACAGATCAAAATCAGAATATTATGTTTACTTTTGAGTATTACAATTTTAGGAAGGAGACTGAAAAACTGGAGAGGATCCAGGTGAGAACATGTATTATGAGAATCAGGAGATATTTAGACCAGAGAAGAAAGGACTTGGTTGGGCAATATGATAGTCATCCACAAATATTTGAAGACTGTCAATTAGAAAAGGGATCAGGGGGCAGCTGGGTAGCTCAGTGGATTGAGAGCCAGGCCTAGAGATGGGAGGTCCTAGATTCAAATCTGACCTCAGACACTTCCCAGCTCTGTGACCCTGGGCAAGTCACTTGACCCCCATTGCCTACCCTTACTACTCTTCTGCCTTGGAGCCAATACACAGTATTGACTCCAAGATGGAAGTTAAGGGTTTTAAAAAAAAAAATAGAAAAGGGATCAGACCTCCTCTGTTTGGTGTAAGAATGGGATTTGTGCAAGGTGGATGGGACAGGAGGAGCCAGAAAAGGAGTGGCTGACAGTTGGTGACAGTTGGTGACAGTTGAAACCAGAGAGGAATTGCCCATTCTTACATTGGCCACATAAGACAGATATTAGAGTTATGGGTACAAGTTGCATATTTGAACTATGTAAAAGTAAAAGAGGCTGCTTCAGAAAATAATAGGCAGGGGTAGGTAGGTGACTAAGTGGCCAGATCTAGAGACAGGAGATCTTGGGTTCAAATATAGTTTCAAACACTTTGAAGCTATGCATCCCTGGGCAAGTCACTTAACTCCAATTGCCTAGCCTTTATTGCTCTTCTGCCTTAGAATGTATATTTAGCATGTATTTATTTTACCCTTAGTTTTTGTCAATTATTTGATATTTTGTGGGTACATTTTGTATCAAATCAATCCTAGGACAAAAGGTAAAGGTTTAAAAAAAGAAGTAGTAGTAGATGTAGTAGTAATAGTAGTAGTAGCAGTAGTAGTAGTAGTAGTAGTAGTAGTAATAGTAGTAGTAGTAGTAGTAGTAGTAGTAGTAGTAGTAGTAGTAGTAGTAGTAGTAGTAGTAGTAGTAGTAGTAGTAGTAGTAGTAGTAGTTAAAAATTTGTGTTGATGGTTGAATACAGTATGAGTAGAATTTCTGTCCTTTATTTCCCACCTAGAATCTTTTAAGCAATTTTTTTATGCCATTGGCTACTCCATTCTCAAATTCTTTGTGACCTTTATCTTCATCCTTTTCTCCCTTTAGATTCTTTTCTCACTTTCTGTACTGACTTACTAATATGATGTGGTCTATACATATAGTTATATAGGTCCTTTTAAAAATCCTTTCCTTCTCAAAACAGTGAAAGGAGAAAGGACAGGGTTAAAAGAGGAGAACAAGATAGAGGAGAAAACACACACTGTAATTATACCTCTGAATGCAACTAGGATGAATTCAAGCATAAAACAGAAGTGGATAGCAGACTAATTTAAAAACCAGGATCCTACCAGATCCTGTTTACAAGAAACACATTTGAGGCAGGTAGACATACATAGAATAAAGGTAAGGGGATGAAACAGAATCTATTAGACTTCAATCAAGATAAAAAAAAAAAGCAGGAGTAGCCATCACAATCTCAGACAAAGCTAAAGTGAAAATAGATCTGATTAAAAGAGATAAGGAAGGTAATTACATCTTGATAAAAGATAGTAAAGATCAGTGATGGGCAAACTACAGCCCATGGGCCAGATGCGACCCCCTGAAATGTTCTATCCAGCCACGAGACATTATTCCTAATCTGACAAATACAATGAGTAGGATACAATACAATGAAACTTCAAAAGAGTTGCCTTAGAAACAGACCAACAGATGAGCATTTCCTTTCCTTTGGCCCCCTCTTTAAAAAGTTTGCCCATCACTGGTATAAATAATGGTATAGCATCCAGATTTTTAAAAGAGTAACAAAAGAAGCTTAAGGAGGAAAGATACATTAAAACTTCACGAGTGGGGAACCTCAACCTTCCCCATCAGAAGAAAATAAATCTAACCAAAACTAAAGAAAAAAGAAGTAAAAGAAGTTAATGAAATTTTAGAAAAGTTAATAGATATTTGGAGAAAATTGAATAGGGATAAAAAGGAATATGTCTTCTTTTCAGAAGCACATGGTGTATATAAAGAAAAATTGACTATGTACTTGTGCAAGAAATTTTACACCCAAATGCGGAATAGCAAAAATGATAAATGAAACTTTTTCAGATCATAATGCAATAAAAATTATAATCAATAATGATTCATGGAAAGACAAATTAAAAATTAATTGGAAACTAAATAATGTACTTCTTCAAAATAGGTGGGTCAAAGAACAAATCATAGAAAAAAATCACTGATTTCATTGAAGAGAATGACAATGATGAGACAACATATCAAAATTTATGGGATACAGCCAAAGCAGCATTCAGAAGAAAATTCCTATCTTTGAATGCTCATATCAATAAAATAGAGAAAAAGCAGATCAATGAATTGAGTATGCAACTAAAAATAAAACTAAAAACGAACAAATTAAATATCTCCAATTAAAGACTAAATTGGAAATCTTAATAGTCAAAGGAGAAATTAATAAAATTGAATGTAAAAGAACTAATGAACTAATAACTAAAACTAGGAGTTGGTTATATAAAAAAACAAATAAAATAAATAACACATTGGTTAATTTGATTTTAAAAAGAAAAGAAGATAATCAAATTACCAGTATCAAAAATGAAAAGGGTGATTTCACCTCTAATGAAGAGGAAATTAAAGCAATCATTAGGAGCTATTTTACCCAAATGTAGGACAATAAATCTGATAATCTAGATGAAATGTATGAATATTTACAAAAATATAAATTGCTTAGATTAACAAAAAAGGAAATAGGATAATTCAATAATACTATTTCAAAAAAAGAAATTGAACAAGTCATTAATAAAATCTCTAAGAAAAAATTTCAAGGGTCAGATGGAATCACAAGTGAATTCTATCAAATATTTAAAGAACCATTAATCCCAATACTATAAAAACTATTTGGCAAAATAAGCAAAGAAGGAGTCCTAGCAAATTATTTTTATGACACAAATATGATGCTGATATCTAAGCCAAGAAGATCAAAAACAGAAAAAAATTACATAACACTTTTCCTAATGAATTCAAAAATATTAATAAAATATTAGCAAAGAGACTACAGCAATATATCACAAGGATTATTCACTATGACCAGTTGGAATTTATACCAGGAATGCAAGCTAGAAAAACTATCATCATAATTGATCATATCAATAATCGAACTAAGAGAAATCACATGATTATCTCAATAGATGTAGTAAAAGCTTTTAACCAAATATTATGCCCACTTCTATTTAAAACACTAGAAATCTTAGAAATAAAAAAAGCCTTTCCTTAAAATAATAAGTAATACTTATTTAAAGCCATCAGCAAGTATCATCTGCAAAAGGGGATGAGTTAGAAGCTTTCCCAGTAAGATCTGGAGTAAAACAAGGATGCTTATTATCATCGATATTATTTAGTATTGTACTAGAAATGCTAGTTTTAGCAATTAGAGGAGAAAAATAAATTGAAGGAATTAAAGTAGGTGGTAAGAAAACTATACTATCACTTATTATGGATGATATGATGACATGCTTAGAAAACCCTAGAAAATCAACTAAAAAACTAGTTGAAATAATAACTTTAGCAAAGTTGCAGGATACAAAATAAACCCACATAAATTATCAGCATTCCTATATATTTCCAATACAACAGCAAGAGCTAGAAAGAGAAATTCCATTGAAGATCACTATAGATAATATAAAATATTTAGGAATCTATTTACCAAGACAAACAAAAGAATTATATGAACACAATTGCAAAACATTTTCTATACAATTAAAACTAGATCTAAACAATAGGGAAAGTATTAATTGCTCATGGGTACAACGAGCTAACATAATAAAAATGATAATCCTACCCAAATTAATTTACTTATTTAGTGCCATGCCTATTGAACTACCAAGAAACTTTTTTACTGAATTAGAAAAAAAATTATAACAAAGTTCATTTGGAAGAACAAAATATCAAGAATATCAAGAGAACTAATGAAAAAATGTGAAGGAACGTGGCCTAGCAGTACCAGATCTTAAATTGTACTATAAAGCAATGGTCATCAAAACAATATGGTACTAGCTAAGAGACAGAAGATAGATTCAATAGAATAGACTTGGGCTAAATATTCTTAGTCAGATAGTGTACGATAAACCCAAAGATGCTAGATTTTGGGGCAAAACCCCACTATTTGACAAAAACTACTGGGAAAATTGGAAAACAACATGGGAGAAATTGGGTTCACATCTCACATCCTATAACAAGATAAATTCAGAATGGGTAAATTATTTAAATATAAAGAAGGAAAGTATAAGTAAATTAGGTGAACAGAGAAGAGTATACCTGTCAGATATATGGGAAAAGAAAGAATTTAAGACCAAGCAAGAGAAAGAGAACATTACAAAATGTAAAATGAATAATTTGGATTTACATTAAATTAAAAAGGTTTTGTACAAGTGACAGTGAAAGAAACAGAACCAGGAGAACCATAATACACAGAGACAGATACACTGTGGCACAATCGAATGTAATGGATTTCTCTATTAGCAGCAATGGAATGAATCAGGACAATTCTGAGGAACTTATGAGAAAGAACACTATCTACATCCAGGGAAAGAACTGTGGGAATAGAAACACAAAAGAAAAATAACTGCTTGATCACATGGGTCAATGGGGATATGATTGGGAATGTAGAATCTAAATGATCACTCTATTGAAAATATTAATAATATGGAAATGGGTTTTCATCAATGATACATATAAAACCCAGTGAAATTGCTCACTGGCTATGAGAGAGGGGAGGGAAAGAATAGGAATTGGAAACATGGAAACATGAAAAAATATTCTAAATTAATTAATTAATTATTTTTTTAAAGAGAAAGAGAAACTCCATTTAAAATCACCCAGACAATATAAAATATTTAGGAATCTATCTGCCAAGACAAATACAGGAATTATATGACTACAATGGCAAAGCACTTTTCACACAAATAAAGTTAGGTCTAAACAATAGAGCATAATAAAATAATAATGAAACATTAATTGCTTATGGGTAGGCTAAGCTAACATAATAAAAATGACAATCATACCTAAATTAATTTACTTATTCAGTGTCATACCAATCAAACTACCAAAAACCTATTTTATATTCCTAGAAAATAATTCATCTAGAAGAAAAAAAGGTTAAGAATATCAAGGAACTTAAAGAAAACAAAAATGTGAAGTATAAGATCTTAAATTATACTGAAAAGCAATAATCAAAACAATCTTGTACTGGCTACTAAATAGAAGGGTGGATAAATGGAATAAATTAGGGGTAAATGACCTCAACAAGGTAGTGTTTGATAAACACAAAGATCTCAGCTTTGAGGATAAGAACTCACTACTTGACAAAAACTGCTTGGAAAATTAGAAAAAAAAAGTATGGCAAAAATTAGGTTTAGATCAATATCCCATACCCTATATCAAAATAAGGTCAAAATGGGTATATGATTTAAACGTAAAGTGATATTATTTTTTTTAAAAAACCTTATCTTCTGTTTTAGAACCAATACTGTCTATTGGTTCTAAGACAGAAGAGCACTAAAGGCTAGGCAATGAGGGCTAAGTGACTTACCCAGGGACACACAGCTAGGAAAGGTCTGAGGTTACGACCTCACATCTCTGGAAGTAGCTCTCAATCCATTGAGCCATCTAGCTGCCCCTAAAGAGTGATATTATAAGTAAATTAGGGGAACATAGAATAGTTTGCCTTTCAGATGAAGAAAAGGGAAGAATTTGTTACCAAACAAGAGGTTAGAGAATATAAAAATATATAAAATGAATAATTTTCATTATATTAAATTTAGAAGTTTTTGTACAAACAAAACCAATGCAACTGACATTAGAAGAGAAGCAACAAAGTGGGAAAAATTTTATAACAAATTTCTGTGATAAAAGCCTCATTTCTCAAATACATAAAAAACTAAGTCAAATTTATAAGAATACAAGTTGTTCCCCAATTGACAAATGGTTAAAAATATGAATAGGCAGTTTTCAGATGAAGAAATCAAAACTATCGATAATTATATGGAAAAATTGTTCTAAATCACTCTTAATTAGAGAAATGCAAATTAAAACAACTTTGAGGTACTGGAAAATGATAAATGTTGGAGGGGATATGGCAAAATTGGGACAAAATGCATTGCTGACTTGTGAACTAATCCAACTATTCTGGAGGTCAATTTGGAATTATGCTCTAAAGAATGCATATCCTTTCATCTAGTAACTCCTAGATCTATATCCCAAAGAAATAAAAAAGGGAAAGGACATCTTTATGCAAAAATATTTATAGTTGTTCTTTTTGTGGTGGCAAAGAATTGGAAACTAAAGGGATGTCCCTCAATTGGGGAATGACTAAACAAATTATGGAAAATGATGGTGATGGAATATTATTGTGCTATAATAAATGATGAACAGATTTACTTCAGAAAGAGCTGGAAAGACCTACATGAACTGATGTAAAGTGAAATAAGTAGAACCAGGAAAACACTGTACACAGTAACAGCAATATTGTGGAACATTCAAATGTGATAGACTTTGCTACTAACAGCAAAACAATGATCTAGGACAATTCTGATGGACTTATTAAAAAGAATGCTAGCCTCCTCCAGAGAAAGAACTGTTGGAGTCAGAATGTAGATGAAAACAGATGATTTATCATTTGTTTATTTGGGTATATGTTTTGGGCTTTTGGCTTTATAAGATTATTCACTTATAAAATGAATAACATGGAAATATGTTTTGCATAATAAAACATATATAACCTAGATTGAATTGTTTGCCAGCTCCAGGAGGGGGGAGAGATGAAGGGATGGTGACAATTTGGATCATATAACTATGAATAACTTATATGGAAATTTGTTATTAAAATTTTTTTAAATCCTTTCCCTCTCAACCACTTACGCTTTAAAACTATTGATGTTCTTTCTTGGGAATTTCTTCATATTTAAAAGAATGAAAGTTTTTTTTTTATGTTTTCCTCCCCCTTGTAACATTGAGACAATCCTATCTCCAAAGCTATTCCAGAAAAAGAACATTTTTAAAACCCTTTGATTTTGAATTACATGTCAGCTTCAAGCTGCATTGATTTGCTCTGGCCCAGTTCCCCTAAGAGTTCCAGGATACAATGAATTTTGCTTAGTTTTTTGAAAGATTGCTAGAAGTCAAAAGGTTCAGGGTTCAAACTGATGTCTAGCCCTAAAAATAATTTTTGTTTGAAAATTATGATCCTTTTCTTCCTCTGCCTTCATATGTTCCCTCTTCCACTTCCATAGCGCCAATCTGTGTGTGATATTCTAACTTTGTTCCCATCTTTACTTTTTCTGAGATGTTAGAATGAACCTTTCAGTTTTTAGAATGTCAGAAGCTTCACACAGGGATTTTTTTAAATATTTTATTTTTCTTGTATGAACTTAATATTCTGTTCCTGATTGATATTCCTCAAGTAACTAGAGTGTGCTAGGAACATAAGAGGAGATCTCATTAAAATGGGTTTCCTTGAGTTTCTCAGGTAATAGGTAACAATATATGAGTCATTCCTGGGTTCTCTTCCTTGCAACATTGGAAAAACTAGCTCTAATGTCCTCACATGAAGAAAACATCTACATTCTATTTGAATCTAACTTCTTTTTTTCCACTGAAATGTTTGACCAAACATCATAGAGACCTCTTAGATAGACTAAAAGAAAGGGAAGAGTACATGCAGTTATTAAATACCTACTATGTGCCAACTATTGTGGTAAGCACTTTACAAATACTATCTCATTTAATGCTCACAACAACCATAGGAAGTAGGTGCTATAAAAACTCTATTTTACAGTTGAGTCAATTTTAACTGGAAAACAGAGGAGTGAAAGTTATATTCGAGGTAGCTTTCCCCTAATAATGTCAAATATATGTTATACTCAAATGCAGCTGTGATCATCTTGCTTTGGAAGCCTCCTCAGGTGAAACAGATCAACAACCTATCCATTTCTTTCTTTCCTATGTGACACTTGTTCATATCTTCCCATAACAACACTAAAAGACATCCAAATAAATATGTGCTGGAGACTTTATCTGATTTCATCAGTAATTGTGAAAATGCCAGTGAGTCATTGAAGTTATTTATCTGTCATCACTCACCCTCATTAATATCTAGCTATTTTTTTCTTCCATTGTTATATTTCCTAACCTCTTCCTCCTAATCTTCTTTGAACTTCTTTGAAGTTCCTCTTTGGTCATATGTTATATCCAGCTCATATCTACCATGTGCCTCTCCATGTATGATAATCATCTTAATTGAACAAATGAATGAATGGACAAAGCTTTTATTCAGCATTTACCAAGCAAAAATCTCTTTGCTAAGCACTGGGTATAAAAATACAAAAAAAAAAAAAAAAAAAAAAAAAAAAAGTAAGATGATCTCTTTTTTCAGGGACTTCTAATTGGGAAGAAAACATATATAGAAAGTTTCAACTGTTAAGTCAAATGGGAAAATCTTATAGTCCTTAAAGTACAGCAGAAAAGCAAAGATTACAGATATTTCAATAATGTTATTTCCACTGACAAATTCATATCAGTTTCTGATATTATACCACCTGAAAATGTCAAAGACATTTGGTGGCAAGAACTTTCTTTTCTGGATCTTCAGTAACTGTTTCTATAGAATTTGCATTAGTAATCACAAGGATACATCAGCGCAAGGGTTGTTTCACAGGATATCTGAGGGTACTGGGCTACAACTGTTACTGTTCTTAAAGCTTTGGAGTTCAGAGTGATGGACTATCCCCATCAGGGTCTTAGGAGAGATGATGGTTTAACTTACCTGATACATACTAGCTCCTGTCTTTCCATCAGGGCGACTCACTGCCTCAGCTAGACTGACTTGAGTGCTCTGTGGGTGGTAGCTGGTTGGGATTTGGATCTTTCTTCATAAGTTATTTCCCTGGATGATGATTATAGTAGATGTGCTAGAAGGAGGAAGAAGGTTACTGCCATTCCTAGGATTCCTATGCCTATCTTCCTGATGGTGGTAACTGGTCAGTAGCTGGTGGTGGTAAGTCCCTCTTCACCATGAGTTTTCCCTTCAATAATATCTGTGAGGACTAGTGTTTGGAAATAGTTTGCTTTTTCTTAGGCTCTAGTTGAAGATCCACAATCTTTGGAAACTATGGCATTTTCTATCTTGAAGACATATAATAATAGTAGAATATTAAAGTAACTATGTAGAATTAGAGTTATTTATGTGAGAAGAAAAATAGCTACTTCCTCTTTAATGGCCTTACTTCATAAAGATGGTGCCTTCCCAAATTCCTCCCTTAAACTTTCCAGAGAAGGAAGGTAACTTGCCCCTAGGCAATGTCTTCACTCTTCAGTCTCACTCAAAGTCAGATAGGACCTGCATGTCAGCTAGGGAAGAAGAGTGGGTGAGAGGGAGTAAATTTGTTTGAGACACTTTTCTGCTTACCTAACCTTTTTCCCTAAAGTCATTGTCTGAATTTGTTTGTACCTAGGAAGAATCATGATATCTAGGTTCATGTGATTTGTTACCTCACTGGATAGCTGATAAAATATTAAAAATCAATATCAGTGAAGTTCTCTCCCATAGAATTCAGAAGCTGCCCATCAATATGGAATTTTGGCTACTTAAACAAGACTCAAAACCTTAGTCCTTTTCTTTCTCTTTATATAATATTCTAGTCATTGTACCACCAACTTTTTCAACTCTGTTCACAAATAGTGGAGCACTTAAATGAAGACATTTATGATCAATCATTATAAAGCTAAAGAACTGAAAAACTAATTAAAAAGAAATTATAAATAAAATTTTAAGGAACAATAAAAATTGATTTAGGAATTTTGGGACAGAAAGAAAGTGGATACTGTCAGGGGAAGTTCAACACCAACTGAACATACACTTTGCTCTTGACTCAGGCTCTCTATCCCAAGTATCTGAGATGGAATATAGCAGCAGTAAATGTGGAACCCAGTAGTGTTCAAATCAAAGCAATTTTATTAGCCTCACAATCTCTACTCTGCCTTTCCAGAATCCATTTTGTCTTTTTGATATTACTAATCTGATTCCTAATGAAATTTCAAATTCAATGGCTTCCTCACTTCCTCACTGTCCCTGGACATAACCTATCCTTTTTAAGAGTTTCTCCATCCCTTTCAGGACAGAGAGAAATCTTAACTTTCAAATATAACTCCTCTTTAATTTGTGGGTCCTAAAATACCAAAGATTTCTACAGGGGTCAGACTTTTGTGTTATTCTCTGTGGCCAAGCACTATCTAAGATTACTTTGGGCTGTGGGTGTGAGTATGTATAGATATGCAAAGAAACTTGAATCCTAAAGATGCTTTATAATTTCCCTAAAGACAATCCATTCACTCTTCTCCAGTCTTAATTCTGAGGATCCCAACTGGTTTTCTATCTGTACTATTTGTCCCAAATTCACATAATGATGAACTCTAGGTATGATCAGAAAAATGATTTTGAACCATAAATGGAGAGCCTACTTGTGCAAAAGATCCTTTAAAGCAACATTTTGCTTTACAAATTAAATTTTTTTTGCTTAATCAACAAAAAATTAGCACAATGGAATCTTGTGTTCTCTGTATCTTTTAATCAATTGGGGAAATGGTGAAGACATGGTCCTACTCATTTCCTTCTCTTTTTTATACCCTTATCTTCTTTCTTAGAATTGATACTAAATATTCATTCCAAGGTAGAAAAGTAATAAGAGCCAGGCAACGGGGATTAGATGACTTGCCCAGGGTCACACAGCCAGAAAATATCTAGGGTCAGATTTGAACCCAGGGCCTCCTGCATCCAGGCCTGAAGTACTATCCTCTGACCCATGTTTCTGCCTCTGTCATTTCTTTCTGATATCCTCAAGCAGAGTATCCTTAATTTGTGTGTGACTGAGTCTGATAAAGATTTCATTTAAATGTCAATGCAGGCATATAGGATGATTTTTCAGCATTAATGAGGTCAGTGATTTTTTTCCCCCATGCCCTTGGTATCTTCCTCAATCACTCAAAATCAGTCTGACAAATCAAGAAGGATTAATTAAATACTTAGAATGTGTCAGGGATTGTGCTTGGCATTAAAGACACTGGAATCACTTCCAAACATAGATCCCTTCTTTATACACTTGGTCCAAATCAGGTAGTCCCCCTCCTTTTTTTTTCTTTGCCATTTCTACAACAACTCTTGTAAGCAATTCTAGGACTTCTATTTGTGAACTCAAGTGTGGAGGCTCTCTTATCCTTGATGATAATTTATTTTAATTTAAAAAATTTTATACAGCTTTTCCACATCCCTGCCATTTGTTATCCTTCTTCCATTTTAATCCTTAAATTCCTTTGGTATATCCAGTATCCATCTGAATAGACTTTGCTTACTTGTATCTCTTGCTAAACTTTCTAGAATCAAATCTGGTGCTTCTCTGCTTTATGAAGCAAAGCAGATTTTATAAATGAGCTTTATATTTTAAACCAGTGTTGCCTTTGACCACCATCTCTCTGATTGACAAGTCAATTAAATGTTTGCTGACTAAAGTACTTTTTAAGTTCCTTTGTTCTTGTTGCAGCAATTGATTTACCTCAGTTAAACTTCTGTCTAAAATTTTTATACATTGTGTCATTTCTGATGTCCATTATCTACTTTTCCTTATCAATTGTATGTTAAAATAGCTCAAAATTGAGTTGTTTTGATTGTATGCCATATATTTTTCTCATTATTATTCTCAAAGTTTTCTACTAATTCTGATCTTAGCTCTGGTATGTCAATGGTTTGACTGTACACAGACAGCTGATTCAGGGATGACTCTTATAATAATGACAATGTCTCCTTTTTTCCTAAATACACTTAACTTCATTTTTGTGATATATTTGGCACTTAATATGTACAGTGCCGACCAATTCATTTCTTAAAGAGATTATTAATGATGTAAAAGGACAAGGATTCACTGTAGTCTCTTGTAGTCAAGTCAATAACCCTCCATAAAATCCTACAATGATATGTTAGCATCATGTGCTGTATTCTCAAAGGCTATAAAAGTGGAGTTTGAAGGTCTTGAAGATTCTACCACACTCAAACAGCTTCAACTAAGTCTCTAGTAACATAATGAATCTGTTTTCCAAGGATCAAGATAGTTTTTTGCCTTTCTTATCCCTATTGCTTCCCCCTCCCCAGATATTACTCCAGGTTCTATCCTGGACTCTCTTCTCTTTTCACTCTATACTATCATCAGCTCCAAGAAATTTAATTATCATATCTAGGAAAATGACTCTGAGATCAACATACCCATGCTTATTTTTTTACCTATGATACAACCCTACATCTCAATCTTGCATATTTTAAGCTATATATCCTATAGGTATCCACCATCATTCCAGTCAACTAAGGTGGCAAACGTCCATATCTACTCTACTCATCTCTACTCATCATTCTTCAACATTCCATATATTCATTTAATTAGTAAACTTTGTCATTTCTACTTCCAAAGCATCTTTTGTTTACAACTTCTTCCCTCAACTCATATAGCCACACCTCCAGTTCAGGCCCTCATTATCCCTCCTCTGGACTATTGAAATAGTCTTCAAACTGATCTTCCTGCCTCAATTCCATTCAATGATCTATCCATCCTTTATACATCTGCCAAATTTTCCTAAGTGTAGGTCTGACATCATTCCCCTACTCAAATTCTTATGGTCCTCTATTGATTTGAGAATCAAATATAGGAGTGGCTTGCACCAAACCTGGAGTCAGGAGGACCTGGGTTCAAAGCTGGTCCCAGACACTTCCTAGTCATGTGACCCTGAGCAAGTCATTTGCCTAGTCCTTGCTCTTCTGTCTTAGAGCTATTACTGAGTCAGAAAGTTAGGATTTTTAAAAATTATTTTTAAAGAATCAAATACAAACTCCCCTGGTATATAAATCCCTTTACAACCTAGTCCCAATGTATCTTTTAAAACATATTATCAATTATTCCCCTTCCCATAATCCATAGTCCAGTCAAAATATTCTCTTTACCCTTGATAATCCATATCCTACTTAGATGTCTTTGCACCATCTATTCCCCCACCCACCTGGACATGGAGTTCTTCTTCATCTATGCCTCTAAAATTCCCTAATTTTTTTACATGATTCAACTTGTTACTTTATAATTATTTTTTACACATTTAAAATGCTCTTTTGTGTACATATTAGCTCTTCTTATAGAATGTAAGCTCTCTGTGGGCAGTGCCTTTTTTATATTCCTAGAATCATGTACAAATATTGGGTGCTTAACAAATGCTTGTTTCTTAATCAAATATAGAGAAGATAGCCACTCAGTTGATAAATTCTTGCAAAACCCGAAGAACAAAATAAAATGACCACTCAGTCCTATATGGACACTGTCTGCTTCTCTAGTAACAGAGTAAAGGAAAAAGGGAAAGAGGGTGCTTAGAATCACATCCTCATAAATGTTTTGAATTTTGCTTTTGACACTCTAAGTGTATAATTTTTGTCCAGTGACCAATAAGTGAAAAACTATTGGAGGATCTGAATCATATTGGTCTTAATATTCTCACTACAAAGAAAACTGGGCGAAAAGAAGGAAGTTGAAGCTCAATGGAAGTATTGCTCATAGATAATCCTTTGAGAGGCAAAGAAAAGAGCTGACTAAATTGTGGAAGAGTTGATTTTTGTATATTCTTCCCTTCATATAGGATATGTTATTTAATTCAGAAATGGAGCAGGAATAGAGAAAACAGAGTAGTTTTGTCCCAAAATAATAGTTGCTAAAATAGGGACCATGAATCTGTAGGAGTGTTTAGTGCAAATCTAAAGATTGTGAGATACATCTTCCAGAAGTTCAAGATTGGCCAGATTTCCAGATTTCTTACGAATCTGAGACATGTAAGGTTGCAAAGAAATCATTGTCTGTTATTTGCAAAGGATAATCCAGTAGAAGTGAGGAGAGGAGCAATACCACTAGTGTACTATCACCCTCCACCCCACCCCTGGTTCCCCCTTCTCCCAGTTCTGACACCTTTGGAATGATTCCTCTTTTTAACTCTACCAGCTTCCTTCACCTGAGCTCTCACTGGTTTCTGTGGTTTAATCTCTCTGTCAGCTTCCAATATTGCTTGTAGCTATAGAATAATAGTATGTTATTCCAATTTTATGTCTTTTATGTTTGAAGGTAATGGAAAAATGTGTTGTCTGTGATTTAAATTGTTCAGTTTAATAACTGTGTCTCAGAGTTGGAAACAAAAAAGATTTACATTTATTTTTCCAGGGGCAAATTATAGGTAATTCTCTCTCTTTTGGTGCATTGTTGCTTATATTCTGGGCAGTTTCTTGTATTATTTCTTTGTTATTGTGGTTGTTTTTGACTTTTCATGGTTTTCTGGGAAACCAATGATCCTTACTTGTCTCTGTGAATCTTTTCTTCAAGACCACACTAGGGCACTGGGGTTAAGTTACCTGCCCAAGATCACAAGCCCAGGACCTCCCGACTCCAAGCCCTACACTCTATCCTCGGTGCTTTCCACTATCTGCCCCTATGCCTTCTTTTAATGTTGTTGCCTTTAACTTCTTTTCTGACAGGCTAATAATTTTAGACCTGGAAGGGACCTAATATGTCATTGAATCCACCCCCTTCATTTTACAGATGAGAAAACTAGAGCCGAGAAAGATTAAATGACTAATCTAAACCCCACAGTCAGTAAGTGATAAAGCTAAGATTTGAATCCAGATGTTCTGACTCTAAACTCTATATCCTTTCCACTTTAGTATTTCTATGTTCCTAATCTTTCCATCTCTTTTTTATTTCTTGGAGAATTGTCTATCATGGATTAATTTTTTTAATCTGCTAATTGAGTTTTTTAATTCTTCATAGAAAACTCTAAGCTAATTACTTTTGTGGATTTCTATTCTCTTTTAAAACATTCCTGAGTTCCTTTTTGTTTTTCTAAGCTTACTTGGAAGTCCACAGGATTCAATATTTTATTAGGCCTTTGTTCACTTACTTCTGTCCTGTTAAAACAATGTTATCTTTGAGAGTATACTCCACATCCTTTCTCCAGGTTTTAGGAGATTCAGTTGATATAAGCTTGTTCTCTAAGATTTCATTGAATTTTTTCTCTTGAATCATTAGTATTTTAGATTGCATTTTTTAAGTCCCGTCATCACTCACTTTCTGATTTCTTGTCTTTTTTTCACATGTATACCTCCAAGGATGCAATGACAAGATTGCTCAGCCTTCTTATTTAGAAAACCAGGGTTCACTACCCTTTTCCCCTATCCTTAGTAACTTTTTTTAAGCACTTACCTTCCATTTTAGAATTAATTCTGTTATTGTTTCCAAGGCAGAAGAAAGGTATGAGCTAGACCAGGAGATTTAAGTGACTTGCCCAGTCACATAGCTAGGAAGTATCTGAGGCCAAATTTGAACCCAGGACTTCCCATCTATAGGCCCAGCTCCCAATCTATGAGCTACCTAACTGTCCTCCTTAGGAAGCTTTTGAAGAAACACTCTAAAATATAATTAAAAATATGGTGTGGGAGGGGAAAGAAAGGAAGAAAAATAGCATTTCTAGACCTCCACTATTTGTAAATTTTCATCATAATTGCTTGTACTGGCTTTAAAATCAAAAGCATGTCAATAGGATAGACTAGACAAAGAAGAATCAGAAATAACTAAATCTAAAATATAAATCACTTAGGAAAGAAATCCCTATTTAATAAGATTTTCTGGGAAAACTTAAAAAAGAAATTGGTAAAACTTAGGATTTATTATTGACTTATAAGACATTCTACAATAAACTTAAAACACTATTTGACTTGAATATTAGTGGTTAAAACATTAGAAAAATAACCAGATTGTCTTTTTTTCACAGCTATAGTTAGGAAATTGATTATTAAACAAATAATATATATGATTAACAAAAGATAAAATAGATCATTTGATTAAGTGAAATTTAGAGATCTTTGCATAAACAAAATTAATGCAACTAGAATAAGAAAGGAAGTAGTTGACTGGGGGGGTATCTTTATATCAAATATCTCTGATAGTCTAACATGCAAGATAGAAATAATAGCTAAGATAATAGATAAGAATAAAGCCATTTCCCATTAGGTAACTGACTGTGAGAATTTATTTTTCATATATTTTATTAATTCCTATATATTAGGGAGAATTACTGTGTATTCCTCAGTCTGTTGCTTTTTTTGCATTTTCTTTGTTCTTTGGAACCCCAAGGAATGCCTTCCTTTTTAACAGAATTTGATTAATAACTGGAGACAAGGGTTTTTTTTTTTTCTTGTGTACATGTTTCCTATGATGTAGGTAGGGGAGGGTGATAAGTTGATAGACTGCCTCTCAATTAGATCATCAATTAAAGATATCTTGGAATGGTCAAAAAGGGGCTGAAAAATGAGCTCTTTAAAAAATCTATTTATTAGACTTTCTGAGGCAGCACAGATCTTCCCTGGTCATGAGCAATAACCATGGAGATCTTTATCAGTTTATCTATTATAATACTGGCCTAACCAATAAACCTGATATCAATAATCAATAAACTTATATTCTTACCCAAAATCAGTTTCTCCATATAATTTTAATTTTAATACTGACTAAAAATATGAATAAATAATTTTAAGAGAAGAATTGTAAACTATTACTAACATATTTAAAATGCCTCAAATCACTAATAATAAGATGAATGCAAATCAAATCAACTCTATGGTTTTATGTCACGCTCAGAAAAATGGAAAAAGATAACTAAAGGTGAGAAAAGTCAATGTTATAGAAATATACAATAAGATTCTATTAGTAAAGCTAAGAATTCATCCAAATACTCTAGAAAATAATTTGAAGTTATGCAAAGAAAGTAATTAACTTTTTATACTCTTTGATCTAAATATTCTACTTCTGGGAATATATCCCAAAGATATTAATCATAAAAAGAAAGGTCCCATGTATGCCAAAATACATATAGTAGCACTTTGTATAGAGGTAAATTAATAAAAATAAAGCAGATGTCAATCAATTGACAAATGCTTAAACACGAAATGGTTCATGAATAAAATGGAATACTATTGCACTTTAAAAATGAAAAAATTGATGTGGTAAAATTGGGACACTAATACACAACTGGTAGAGCTGTGAATTGATCCAACCATCCTGGAAGACAATTTGGAATTATGCCCAAAGTGCTTTAAAAGAATGCATGCCCTTTGATCCAGCAATATGGCTGCTAGGTTTTTATCCTAAAGAGATAATAATGAAAAATATTGGTACAAAAATATTTATAGCCACACTTTGTGGTGGCCAAAAATTGGAAAATCAGGGGGTGTCTTTTGATTGGGGAATGGCTGAACAAATTGTGGTATCTGATGGTGATGGAATACTATTGCACTATAAGGAATGATGAACTGGAAGATTTCTATATTAACTGGAAGAACTTCCAGGAACTGATGCAAAGTGAAATGAGCAGAACCAGGAGAATATTATACACAGAAAGTAAAACATCGTGGAACAATCCAATATAATAGACTTTGCTACTACAAGACAATTCCAAGAGACTTACAAGAAAGAATCCTATCCACATTGAAAGAAAGAACTGTGGGAGTAGACACAGAAGAAAAACAAATGATTTATCATTTGCTTATATGGATATGTGATTGAGGGGGTTTAGTTTTTTAAAACTGCTTTGTTGCAAAAATGAATAATATGGAAATAGGTATTAATGATAAAATTTGTATAAGCCAGTGGAAGTGCTTATTGGATCCAGGAGAGGGGAGGAAAGAGGGGAGGGAATGAAAATGAAGCATGTAAATATGGAAAAATATAGTTTTTTAAAAATCTGTAATATAAAAACCAAAGAATTCAATAAATACAGAGATGCATAAGACTTATATATAATGCAAAGTTCAACAAGCAAAATCAAGAACACAGTAGACATAAGGACTCCAAAAATAAATAAATGGAAAGGATAACAACAAAACAATTCAAACCAAATGCTATGACATTAAAATAAACAAGTTTCAATCATTCAATCAATAAACATTTAATAAGCACCTACTATATACCAGGCACTATGAGTCCTCAAGGAGCTCACAATCTAATGGAGGAGTTTATAATGTAATTAATTGTCCCTAAGAGAAGAGACGGTATCTCTACTTCACAGCAGTTGGACATTAAGAGTGGGGAACACACATGCACATATACATGTACATAACATATATACATAACATACACATATAACATATATACATATATGTATGTGTGTATATGTGTATATATATATATATATACATATATAAACAGATATGTAATGCCAGGCCTTTTTGTTGGATGTGTTGGTTAGTTTTTCTGAACTATTCTTTTTTTCCACTTTTTACTATTTTATTGTTGTTATAAGGGATGGTTCTTTGTGAGGAGAAAGAAGGAGGACTATGTTGGGACATGTAGTTGATTTAAAAACAAAATATATTGATAAAAATATGTTTAATACAAAATTAATTCATGCATACATACGTATAAATACACATAGGAGGGATTTTAGTTATTATTATTTGCATGGATGGTTTAAGCAGGCCCAAGATTTTCGAGGCACCAGATAGGATTTTAGCTTTGTAATCTGAAGGCAGTTAAAATCCCCAGCACTGCTGTGAAAATACAAAGGCAAATATTCCCCCAGCTTACTGCAACAATAACATGTAAGCTAAACATCAGTTTAAGAGCAAAACCTTTTCCTTAGTTTTTACACATTTCATTCAACCCTTTTGCTGCTCATCATTTGAGAATGAAAAGGCATCAGAAAGTTGTGTATCCAAGGATCAAACTTTCTATTGTTCTTTGAATAAGAGACTGTATTTGAGTATAGAGCTTTGCATAAGAATTAGTCCTCTTCCTTGTATCAAGTCAGCTATTTTCAGCTCAGCATAGCAATCTTCGATTTCTTGGGTTGTAACTATGGCAATAAGATTAGATGGCATTCAGTAAAATTCATTTTACAAATTAGCCTGGGAGGGTGTCCATGACTGTGATAAAGGAGCAATGCAAAACACTATGGAAGAAGAGGGAAATTAAATCAAGTTTCAGAATATTCTTCAAAATAATGATCCTCAAATCATTCAGTGCCATATGGCAGTTTGTGAGTGATTTACAGGGAACTGAAATAAGTTCCAGTGGATGTCAGATTCCTTGGCTTTTTTGTTTTATGCCACCACACCTTTCCACTTAAGAAATGGGTCTTAACCTCCCCATAACTTCCTTTTTCTATATGTGGCCTATGAGTCTGAGTCTTCTGGATTCTTTGATCTAGGATTTTTTTTTTAATCCTAAATAGCAGTCAAACCAATTTCAAACACCTTCATTACAGAACACAGCTCATTATGTTCTAAAAAAAAATTTTTTTTTTGTTTAGCTCCAGGCCTCAGGCCATGTTATAATGAGGAAAGGAAAAAATACTGGTGTATATACACTGTACAGAGCCTCCATATTTCTAGTAGATGGTACAATCACCACCAGTTTAAGTGAAAGACAGACTTTCATGTGTACAAATTAAGGATGGATTCCTGGAGCTTTAAATAGTTTGCCATAAAACATGGTTTTAATCTTGTTTCATGGTGAATGTGTCTCCTGCCTTTTAACAGCTTTTTAAATAATGCACATGCAGACATGGAAAGGGAGAGGGGCTAGATATTTTTTGAATATTTTATGAATGATTTTTTTCTTTTCTTTATTAACTGGCAACCTCCTTTGAAAACACAGACTTGGCAGAATTACCTTGTCAGGAGAATGTTGGGGCAGGTTTTTCCTCTACCAAGTTATCCCCCAAGAACATAAATAAGTACTTTTATTGTCAGGAATCTTCATTAATATTTGTTTCCTTCAAGGCTGATCCCAAGTGCCACCTCCTACACTGATCCTCTCAGTTTTTCTAGCTCATCCTTAATTTTGAATAAATGAATGGACAGATGAATGAATGAATGCTCATAAGCAAAGAGAAATGGGAAATAGCTATATATAGCTACATAGCCTAGTTCCTCCCCTTGGTCTTGGCCTTTTTGTGCTCCCTTAAGTGACCACTTCATTGCTTCCTGCATTACACTGGAAATAAATGTGCCACTGGGTGACATGCTAGCATTTTGTCCCTCTGTGATTTAATTACAGATCCTCACTAAAAAGCAAATAACAGGGAAATTACTTCACTGGGCATATGACACTTTACAGAAATTGCTTGTATTTTTCTGTGGGTTGAAATACAAGTTAGTGGGGTGGAAATCTTTTTGCTGTCACCATTGATTATCAAAAAGTAATTGTTTACAATTCTAAATGGAAACAAATGAGCACTGGAGTATAAATAATCATAACCCATTTTCTTGCCAGTGAGGCATATTCTGCCTGTTATCTGAGCTCACATTAGTGTAGCTGGAAAATTGTGATGATTTTTTTAAAAAGGGATTGTTCCAAAGGATAAAACAGATTTTTATGAAGCATAAGTAAATGATAACAGTTACCATGTTAATCCTGAAGTCCTTTTCTTAAAAACAGGATTCAGCAATATTTTAAGTAAGCCATGAATATTTGAGAATAATACCAACTGAGAAGAAATTCTTTTTAAGCAGACTCTTAAAATCAGTCAATCAAATATTTGAGCGCCTACAAAGTGCTAGAAACTGAGTATATTTATCTCAGCTCTCACTCTGTTAGATGGTCCCCAAAGCTCGGCTACATCTTCCTTTCAAGGTTCTAGAGATATCCCTAAGGGACAATAAGCAGGGATGTGCTAGTACTTGTTTAATAACTAGTTCTCAAAGGGAAAAAAAGTATGAATGACATATAAATTTGATCTGAATTAACATTTCCTTCATCACTTTCTTAAAGTCTAAACAATCAAAAGAATAATAACTCAAGCCCTGATTTATATGATTTCCTGATTTCTGAGGAGTGAATTCTCACACTAAAAAAACTTCATAATCAGTTTTCTCAAGTCAGTTCAAATTGGTTTCAGCAGATCTCTGGTCACAAAACATTCTCTAATACCACTGTCTCAACACTAGTGTGTTTCCATTATGTGTCACCACTAGTATGTTTCCTCCCAAGAAAATCAGTTGACAATCATTTTAATCGTCCGACTTTTTTTTAATCCTTATCTTCTGTCTTAGAATCAAAACTGTGTATTGAGCAGTAAGGGCTAGGCAATAGGGGTTAAGTGACTTGCCCAGGGTCACACAGGTAGGAAGTATCTGAGGTCACATTTGAACCTACGACCTCCCATCTCTGGGCTTAGCTCTCAATCCACTGAGACACCTAGCTTCCCCCTAGTCAGCTTTTAAGTAGCCTCTTAAAAGAGAATATTTACTAAGGAGATGCAATAATAATATTTGGTATGAAATACCCTTCCCAAAAGTCTGTGACATACACTCCCACAAGAACATACAGTTGGCAGGAAAATAGGTATAAACTTAGAGAGTATAGGTGACAAAGAGATAACTCACAAATTCTGGTTGCTGGAAATTATTTTCTTCCATCCCTGGAGTTCTCGAGAAGTTTTCCTTTGGCATAGAGTAGTCTCTTTGCTAGACTCTTTAAAGATCCAAGAATCTATGTCCAGCCTGTCCTTGGCTTCCAATGCAGACAGTACCCTCAGCTGATTTAGGTAGGCTCTTAGGACCTCAATGAGAAGACCATCATCTTCTATATCAGGGGTCGGCAACTTATAGCTCTTGAGTCATATCTGGCTCTACCTCCCAACCGGCCAGGCCAGTCTAGGCAGAGCCCCGGGATGTGCCCCAGGGGGTCCTTCAGCCCCAGCCCCATATTCCAGTGCCTTCTGCCTCCATCCTCCTCCTTCCGCAGGCGTTTATGGCTCTCATGACCAAAAAGGTTGCCGACCGTTGTTCTATATGCTTCAAAGCTTATAATATTTCTTTCTCATCTAAGTGGAAGAGAGGTGGGAGTGAAGATATCAAATGGTGAAGAGTCAAAACCAAAAGCTTTCCCTCTTCCCTAGACAATTATTTCCCAGCGGGTTCAGTTAAAACTCTCTACACTCTCTCCAATTTCTAGAATTCAATCTCATCTCAACTTGCTTGATAATTAATAGATGATCCCTGGGGCACAGACAAGCTTCCTCCCCCTATCTTAACATGATTCTAATGCAACATCATCCCACTTCAAAAGGCTCTTAGCACTTAGTCTATGGCCTTTGCTTGATTGATTGACTAAGATGTTCTCCTTTAGTTAATCTAATATGGCTAAAATCAAGTGAGGTGGTTAATGTACTACCCTTGCACTAAACATTAGTGATACAAAGTCAAAAATGAAACAGCCTCAGTCCTAAATGAGCTTACAGTCTGATTAGAGAAATGTATAAAGCTATACAAAACAGATTAAAGATAATCGTAGTGTAGAAGGTGCTAATAAACTGGATGATCAGGAAAGCCCTCATGCAAGAAGGTGATCTTGGATTTGATTACTGAAGGAAACTAGGAATTAAAAACAAACAAACAAAAAACCAAGAGAATGCATTCCATGCACAGAGGATGGCCAGTACAAAGATATGGAGACAAGAGAAGCAACCTGTATAAGGAAGAGCAAGGGAAGCCAGTGTAGCTAAATTGTCAAGCATATAAAAGAGAGTTATGTTTGATAGGGCTAGAAAGGTAGATTGGGACCAAATAGTAAAAAAGCTTTAAATGCCAAAGGGATTCATATTTGATCCTAGTGAGGATAGAAAGCTATCAGAATTTATTGAAGATAGGAGTGACATGGTAAAAACTGTATTTTTGGAAACTCATTTTATCAGCAATCATTTAGAAGATGCATTGGAAATAGAAAAGATGAGGCTGGGAGATCAGATTAGGAGGCTATTGCCATAGTCCAATGAGGGGTGATAAAGTTCTAAACTAAAATGGTGCTTGTGTAAATGGAGAGGAGATAGGTAGGAGAATTATTATGGAAATAAAAGTGAAAAAAATTGACAACTGATAGCATACTTTATACACATCATATATACATATATACACATAGATATGAGTACATATGTGTCTGTGCATATTTTCAGATACATATGTGTATATGTATCATAGTATATATGATCTATAGGAAGGGAAAGATTTTAAAACTAAGCAAGAGTTAGGAAAAATCACAAAATGTAAAATAAATAATTTTGACTACATTAAACTAAAAAGTTTTTGTACAGACAAAACCAATGCCAGCAAAATTAGAAGGCAAACGACAAATTTGGAAAAAATCTTTATAACAAAAAACTCAGATAAAGGTCTAATCACTCAAATATACAAGGAGCTAAATCAATTGTACAAAAAAATCAAGCCATCTCCCAATCGATAAATGGGCAAGGGACACGAATAGGCAATTCTCAGATAAAGAAATCAAAAGTATCAATAAGCACATGAGAAAGTGTTCTAAATCTCTAATAATTAGAGAAATGCAAATCAAAACAACTCTGAGGTATCACTTCAAACCTAGCAGACTGGCTAAAATGACAGCAAAGGAGAGTAATGAATGTTGGAGGGGATGTAGAGAAATTGGGACATTAATGCATTGTTGGTGGAGTTGTGAACTGATCCATCCATTCTGGATGGCAATTTGGAACTATGCTCAAAGGGCTATAAAAGACTATCTGCCTTTTGATCCAGCCATAGCACTGCTTGGATTATACCCCAAAGAAATAATAAGGAAAAAGACTTGTACAAAAATATTTATAGCCACGCTTTTTGTGGTGGCAAAAAACTGGAAAATGAGGGTATGCCCTTCAAATGGCTAAACAAATTGTGGTATCTGTTGATGATGGAATACTATTGTGCTCAAAGGAATAATAAGCTGGAGGAATTCCATGTGAACTGGAAAGACGTCCAGGAATTGATGCAAAGTGAAAAGAGCAGAGCCAGGAGAACATTATACACAGAGACTGATACAGTGTGGTACAATCGAATTTAAGGGACTTCTCTACTAGTAGCAATACAATGATCCAGGACAATTCTGAGGGACTTAAGGAAAAGAAAGCTACCCACATTCAGAGGAAGAACTACAAGAGTGGAAACACAGAAGAAAAGCAATTGCTTGAACACATGGGCTGTTGGGGATATTGTTAGGGATGTAGACACTAAATGATAACTCTAGTACAACTATCAATAATATGGAATTAGGTCCTGATCAATGAATGATACGTGTAAAACCCAGTGGAATTGTGAACTGCCCAAGGGGGGTTAAGGGGGATTTGGGGGAGAAGGAAAGAACATGAAATATGTAACTAGGAGAAAATATTCAAAATAAAAAATAATTTAAAAAAAATAAAAACTCAATTTTTATAGTTGTCTTTTTTTGTTCCCTTCCCTCCCTTGCACCCCAATATTCTCTATCATTGACAAGGTTCAAGCTTTCTCCCCTTTATGATAGATCCCTTCTTTAATTCCCAATGAAACTTCAATACTGTTTCTTTTAAGAAGAAACTCTACCTACTCTAGAAGAGAAACTGGACTATACATGGATCATAGGTAAACATTAAACATTCATCCCAGGCACTGAACAATTTCCCTTATTCTCTACAATGATTAAGATTGTCAGCCTTCTTTTTTTGAACTGCTTATGTATATTTGTACATCGATTTGAATCAAAGGATTAAAACTCTTACTGTCAAATTCCATATTCTACAGCCAAACCCACCTTCTCTTCAGCTTTGTACCAATAGCTTGTTTTATCAACTTGCTCTAATTCATATTACTTCATAAATTTACTTAAATTGTGATAACTGGGTTTCTATTAGTTTAAACAACGAATCTCCTGAAGTGATCAAAATTATTTGAATTTGTACTGCATATTTCCATTGAGTTAGGACTAATTCCTATTTTACAAAATTTGAATTTCAAATAGTATAATTTTGAAAACATGCCATCAGTCCAAAAAAATTCATTTAGAGAACTAATTGGAACCAAGATAGAATTATTCCATCAACCTTTTCTTATTTACTTTGCCTTGCCTTGTATTGCCTTGCCTTGTCTTGCTTTGCCTTGCCAACTACCATCTCCTTGTCTTTCTAGGGTCTATCTCATCAGGTATTGCTCTCTAATCTTCCTTGATTCACCTTGGTTCTTTTTAAATTCTCCTTAATTATCCTTGATTCTGCTTCCTTAATTGTCTCAATTTCTGTCAAACTCTAATTCCTCTTCTCCCAAATCAACTTCTGACCTATTTATCTAGTCTGCAGCCCTCTAAATCATCTTCAATATTTTTCCTTAATTGCATCATCTTTCTCTCTTCTCCTGAAGTTCTCCACAACTTAAATAGATGGGTATTCAGGGTTTTGAACCAAAGTATTTATCCAGGGGTATGCTAGAGCCAACTTGACTCAACTCACAATAGTTGGTTGTTAAATTTTTGGTGTGAGCATTTACACTTTAGAAATTAGCAAATACTAATCACATGTCAATATTTAATTTATTATTTGTTGACTTCTAGACTTAAGAGATTAAGAAAACATCAATAATGTAAGTTAAAATATAAAATGTGCTAAACATACATTTTGAGAGCCAGTTTTTAAACATTTATCTGCATACTCCTGCATATACTCCTTTTTAAAAAATAGATTGTTTTTTTTTTAAACCCTTACCTTCCGTCTTGGAGTCAATACTGTGTATTCACTCCAAGGCAGAAGAATGGTAAGGGTAGGCAATGGGGGTCAACTGACTTGCCCAGGGTCACAGAGCTGGAAAGTGTCTGAGGTCAGATTTGAACCTAGGACCTCCCATCTCTAGGCCTGGCTCTCAATCCACTGAGCTTCCCAGCTGCCCCCAAATAGATTCATTTTTAAATTGTTGTGTTCAAGTGTTCTCTAGACGCTTACAGCCAACATATATGCAACCATGACACAAGGAAGAATGAGAAATTTGTAGAGAAAAGACCTAGGTAATATGGTAGGAGTAATATGAGGAGCGAAAAGTCACTTTCATCTGAGGAGAATAGTCAGACAGTCAAGGTAGATTTCATAAGAGGATAATGACTAAGTTAAGCCTTAAATGAAGTTTGGAGTTTCAACCACTGGAATGACATTGGAGTGGAGGAAGGAAGGCCTAGGAGAAGAAAAAAAATAGAGTCCATTTCTAGCACAAAGAATGATGTGAACAACAAAGACATCAGGATGGGATGAGGCAGAATAAAAATGAGAGAAAAATTGCCTAGCTTTGCTGAAAAAGTGAAATACAGGAAGGGAATTCATATGAGCTAGGCTATGAAAGTAGCTTGGAATCAGATCATGGAGGATCTTGAATGCCAGGATCAATTGCCTATACCTAGTTCAATAGACAATAAGAAGCTATTTAAAGGTTTTTGAGTAGAAAAGTGATACGATTAGAGGAACTCATTAAGAAGATGAATTATTTTGTTTGTAAATATGCTTTTTTTAAAAAAACCAGCTTTCTGATTTCCTTAGTGGTTTCCAATGAGAAAATTCTCTTTAGTAATACCAAATTGCTCTGCAATTTAAATAGTTGTCTGACCAAGGGTCACACAGTCAGTATTTGTCAGAAGCAGGACTTAAGACTTTAAATTTACCTTATTTAAAAATAATTTTAATATAGAAAAATCTGGACTTAAAGAACAGATAAAATATTCAATCAGATAGATAATTTGCTATATAAAATGATTTATGACAGGGTTCCCTTAAATACTGAACCCATTTCTAAATTTAAAATATTATTTGATTCATAAAACTTCCATTTACAGCCAATAAATCAATCAACAAGCATGTATTAAAGTGCCAATTTCCTATGTGCTATTTGTACTGAACATACAAAGAGAAAAATGAAATAGTCCTCATCTTTTGGATCCTTATATGTACATGTATTAAGTGTATGCAAGATGTATACAAATTAAATACAGAGTAGTTTGTGTAGAAAAAGTACTAAGAGGGTATTAGGATTGCTTAACAGAAATAAATCTATACTTTCAAGAGTGCTCTAAGCTCCAAGTCCTAAGACTTGATTAAGTTCTTCTTTATGCATTAAAATATTTCCATAGGAAACATTGGTTGACCTCATCTCCCTAGGGAAATATCATGACATATCTGTCCACTAAAGATCTCTAAGCACAGATCCAAGTTGGGAAACAAATTATCTTTATTAGTTGAAGATGTAAGCCACAAATTGTTGTTTTTGTTCCTTCATTTTCAGCCATATTCAACTCCTTGTGACCCCATTTTGGGGTTTTCTTGTCAAAGATGCTGGAGTGGTTTGCCATTTCTTTCTTGAACTCACTTTACAGATGAGGAAACAGAGGCAAACAGGTTAAATGACTTGCCCAGAGTCACACAGCTAATAAGAGTCTGAGGCCAGATTTAAACTCAGGAAGAGAAGTCTTCCTGACTCCACACTCTATACACTGCACCCCCTAGTTACCCTGTAAACCACATACTAGAGACATAAATTTGGAAAAGAGAAAAAAAATATTTTGCTAGATATGGAAATCAACCATAATTCAGTGATGAGATTTGCCTTTTTATTCTTTATCATTTATGATAAGTAGGGAGTTTTATGGGGATCATTGAACCAGAGGAGAGGCAGTGTGGAATAGTGGCTAGAGAGCTGGCTTCAGGTCCAGGAGAACGTCAGTTCAATTCCTATCTCTGGCATGTGGTAACTGTAGGACTCTAGTCAAGTCACTTAAACTCTTGGTGCTCTAAGCAACTCTCTGAGACTATAGGTTGCTGAAAAGTCACTGATCTACTTTGAAAAAGAAAGTTCTCTCATCTGGGAGTCCCTTCTACCAATGAAATCACAAATCCAGTCCTGATTCCCATATCATCAACCTTAAGACCCCCAAGGCAAATGCTCTCATTTTACAGCTCAGCTGAGGAAGATGAGGCTCACAAAGGTGGTGTCAAAGATATCATTCAAACCTAGATCCTCTGACTCCAAACCCAAAGAACACCGTTGCCTACACTAACAAGGTAACTGCAAAAAGGTGGGTCTTACCCATCCCAGGAATAGGATGCTTGCTTCTAGAGGCCAGAATGCTACAATTGAAAGAAAATTGGAAAAGTCTGAAATTTCAATAAATTTTAAGGCCCTGATTTGAAGGATTGTTCTTGGTGTGTTGAATATATTTACCTGGCAAACCCATGGAGTATTATTTCTCCCTCTTGGGTGTATATATGCTTAGATAAAACCACAGGGCTGAATGAGACAAACAGGTGTATCAATAACTTGTGTAAATGTTGACTCTTTCTTTTCTTTTAATTTGTGAGTGCACTAACTGCCTCCAGTAAGCCTATCTCTGATTGCAGAAGAATACCTACAAGGTAATAGGAGCCTGTGGGTAAGGTATACCCTCTCTTGTATTCCCTCACACAGAGAACAATGCACAAAATCAGTCATTACTTAGCTGACAATATAGATTAAAAAAAAGTGATGCTTATCTATGACTGAGAAGACATCACTGGTTCTTTTTACTTGAGAAATTTAAAACCTCTACTTTAATTAATGAGAAAGGAAACTCTGCTCTTTTATTGAATAAGGGACATTCTTGGTGTTACTCAATACCAGAAGGTCAGAATTTCCACCTATCCTTGAAATTGTCAGAAGTTGGAAGCTTTCTCTCTCATCTAGTCTAGCATCCTCATTTTTTCCATTCATAGGAAAAGTCTCCCAGGAAACTTCCATGCAAGATACAGAAAATGGAGGCAGAAATGCAAAGGGAAAGAAAGAGGAAATTTTAATGACAAGTCAAACTGACATTTGCTTATCTGATAAATTTGTGTATTGGTCTTAAATAAATAGGCACAACCATTTAATTTTCCATTCCTAAGAAATTTAGCTTCCACCATCCCTCAGCAACATTGGCCTCTGAAGTGATTTAGTTTTCACATCTTTCTCCAATATATTAATTCTGGCTTCAGAACTCTCTCTTTGGGTCCCCAGTTCTCCTGATTGGTGAGGCCCTCATATGGGCCAGTATATCTAGACTGCCTTAACTCTGCTTCATTTTACTCTAAGTTATCTTCTTAGAAGCCCCTTCTCTATACTTCCCCCCCCCCCACTTCTCCTTCACTGCAGCAATCTAATTCTAATATTATAATCAAGTTATTTCTGCCACTGCTACTAGAAAGAATGCATCAGTCCACTTTCCTAAGGCTCCATTCAACATCCTAATACCTTTCCAAATCAAAATACCTGCCTTTGAGTACCACTTTCCTGTATATGTTATCTATCCCCATTAGAATGTAGATTCCTTGAGGGCAGAGACTGTTTCCATTTTTGTTTTTACTCATACACAGTACTTGCCATATATTAAAGAACTTAAATTTGTTATTACCTGTCTTCATTCATTTCAGATAACAGAGATTATTTCCTGCCTTTATTTTTTTTTTAGGACATGGGTACCCAACTCTTCTTTTTTCATTCCAGAATATATAACCAGATCTCCAGGAGGGATTGGAGACAGAATATTAAAGGTCTAAAAAAACAAGAACTTTCAAAATTTTCCTCTGGATTCTCCTTTCAAACTACACTTTAACCTGGTTTTAAAATCAGGGCAGGTATCATAGAATTTCAAATTCAGTAGCTTAAAAAAATCAGTTGCTTTTAAAGTGAACATCTGAAGAAGAGACTAGGAAATGTGTCCTTGAATAGCAAAATTGTGCTTTATTTGCCCTTGATACCATGGTTACAGATTTTATTTGAAAGTCATCTTCCTCTTTGGAGAAAAAAGAAAACTATTTTGGATATAAAGATTCAACATATGTTCACAATAATGTTTCCCAATAATAAAAGTAGGCAGTACTTATGTAATTTGGGCAAGTCACATCTTCTTTGGGCCTCAGTTTGAACATCTGTAAAATGAGAGAGCTAGACCAGATAATCTCAGGGCTTCCTCAGATTTCCAAATCTAACATGCTCTTAGGGTCTCAGATGATTATTTGTATTATTATAAATGTGTTATTGTGTTATATAGTATATACTATACATGTAACAAAAGTAATATAGTATAATATAATATAGCATAGGATATAACATAGCATTGACATAACATTTAATATTAGACTATAACATGATATAGCAATTTGTGTTAATTTAGTATATTATATGCCATGTGATGTGAAATAATAAAACAATGTAACATAGAATAGATATATTATTAAACTAGGTATTATTTAAAATATATTATTATTGCATTTTAAGGCTTATTCTTCACTTCACTCTCATTATCTCATTTGATTCTCTTAATCTTGTCTGAAGGTACTACTAGAATTACTATCCCAAGTTTATATAAGAGGAAACATTCAGAAAATTTAAGTGACTGATAATAATAGCATTTATCTAGTGCTTTAAGGTTGGCAAACTGTTTTATAAATATCTCACTTTATTCTCACAACAACACTAGGAAGTTGATGCTATTATTATACCCATTTTACATATGTGAAAACTGAAGCAAATGGAGGTTAAGTAGCCTGTCCAAGGTCATACAGTGTCTGGTGATCTGTGGTCATATTTGAACTCAGATCTTGATAACTTTAGGCACTGCACTCTATGCCATCTAGCTACCTTTAATCCAGACTGATAGCTGATAAGTTTCAGTACTGAGATTTGAACACAGGTCTTCCTAAATTCAGGTCCATCACCCTAGTCATTACCCACACTGCCTCTGGGAGGTGACACATATAGAGTGAAAAAACTGATATTAAAGCTTAATAACTAGGATAAGGCAGGCCTTTCTCCAAGACAAACACCATGGAATAGATTCTCTGGGACAAGCTAAGAAAGCTTAAGATTGGAATGAGCACCACATTTTAGGACATGCTTTATCAAATTAGAGAAACTCTAGAGGAGATCAATGAGAATCATTAAAGTCTTTAAGTTTTTGCTATACAATAGTTAGTTGAAAAAATTAGAGATATTCAGCCTGGAAAAGAGGGCTTGCCATATGGAAGAGAAATTATATTGTTTGGCTTGGCCCAATGGAATAGGAGTAGGACCAATGTATAATAATTAGAAAGACACAAATTTAGGATGGAGGTAAGGAAAACTTCATAACAATGGGAAAATATCTAATAATAGAATGGAAGAAGTGAGAGTGGTAAAGAGGGAGGGAATTTTTAACTTAAAAGTTTTTTTAATGTTAAATTTTTTTATACATGTAAATGGAGGAAAATAAAATATTATTTTAAAAAATAAAAGTGGAATGGGCCTCTTTGATAATGTAGATTTTAAATTAATGTGCAATACTTCAAGTATTATATTTTATAAAGTTTATTATCTGACACATGACTAAGTTTTTCTACCTGCTCAAAAAGCCAGCTACACCAAAGTCACAACAGGAAGGAAGAGAGAGAGACAGAGACAGAGACAGAGACAGAGACAGACAGACAGACAGACACTCAGTCCTCCACCCAATTTATATCCTGTCTGTGTCAGGACGCAAGCACAGGAAGTGAGTGGCTTTCTGGGAATTGTAGTTTTGCTGGGGATTGTAGTTTTTAGGGTAACAGATTCTAATTACACAATAAGTAGGAGTTTCCTAGTAACTGGTGATGTTTTAACAAGGGTCAGATGACAACTTGGGATGTTGTAGAAGGAACCCTTGTTCAGTTATGGATTGGATTAGATGACTGTTGAGGTTCCTTCCAAACCTGAATCTGATTCTCTGATTCTGAGTTAGAGCTTGGGACTACTGACACCCAGATACACTATTTTACTCCTATTAGACCTAGTAGTCTGGATATGAAAGCTGTGTTCTGGGAGAGATGAAGGAAATTAGGAGGAAAAAGTATTCCCTTGACAGGGTAGAAAGGCACTGAGAACCTAAGGACTTGGGTTCAAATTCCAGTAGCAGCATTTACAAACCAATTCAATCAGTTGAGAGAAATTTAATCAATCATAAGTTTAAATTTTCTTATCTGTAAAATGAGAGAAGAGGAAAAGATCTGGATAATATAATCACTGAAACATTTTCTAGCTCTTCCATTCTGAGATTATAGAAAGGAGATAAAGGACCAAAAAGCAAAAGTAATACAGCCAAGGACAGATTTCCCTTTGAATAAATGAACTGGAATTCAGATATTAGTCTCTACATGAAACCTTTGCTCAGGTTCTGGTGGCATCTGGTGGATGCAATAGAGCTCTGGGTTTGGAGTCAGGAAAACTCAAGTTCAAATTTGACCTCTGATACTTATTAACTATGCGACCATAAACAAGTCATCTAACTTTTCTCTGCTTTAGTTTCTTGTATTATAAAATAAGGATAATAATAGTGCCTTCCTCCTAGGGTTGTTGTGAGGATAAAATTTGTAAATCATTTAGCACAGTGCCTGGCATATAGTAGGCTCTTAATAAATGCTTGTTTCCTTCTTTTCTTCCTTCCTGCTAACTAGCAATGGATGTGGTAGAATCTCAGGAAATTCCCAACTCACACAGTGGTCACTCAGTTGATAACCCAATTTCAAAATACTCTGTGCATCCCAGTCCCCTCAAAACCATAGCTATGAGTCCTGTGGGATCCATATTGCTGAGAGGGGTTCAAGCTGCAGCACAGAATTTCATAGTGCTCCCCAGAACTCTAAGAGAGGGGGCAGTTAGAGGCAGTTGGAGTCTTGGTATAAAAAGGCAGGACACCTGGCTTGCAGGGTCTTGAGTCTTGGGTCTTGGGTCTTGGGTCCTGGGTCCTGATCCTGATCTGGGTGCTGTCTCTGCAAGTTATGTGGCTCTGAGCTGAGCCATTCAGTCTCTGACAGCCAAAGCCATTTTACTTTTGTTAGACCTTCAAACAATACCACAGTCTACCCTAGTTTAGCTATCTAGGTTTAGAAGAAGAATATTTAGAGGCTTAGGGAGGAGATCAACCATTCAAGATATATTTCCCCCTTTGGGGGGAGGGGCTGCTTATTTGACATAACTGTATTAGGTAGCTTTCTCCTTATCTATTGTTATAAACAAAAAGGGGGGAGGGTCCTAGGGAGATATAGATGTACACTAATGTTGATGTACCCCTTTCTCTTTAGCAGTTGCCCAAGAAGGACCCTTGAGAGGTTAGATAGATGGGTAAACTTTTCTGGTCCAACCTGAGGTTAGATAGATTATTATTGGGCTGTTGATTTGCCTTGGATGACATTTGGTATCTGGCTGCATTTGACTCCCTCCCCAAGGGTTGTGATATAAGGACCACTCAGGAAGGTACTTGTTGAACTCTCTTTATCAGTAATCGGGGAAAGGATAAACAGGACAAGGTTTGGGGATTGGAGACCCTATCAATCTATTATCTATAAGCTAGATGGCAATCAGGACTGGAGGCTATTAATCAGGTGGAAGCTGGAGATTTACTCTCTCCACTATCTCTGGCCCAGCCTGGCCACAGCCAAGCCAGAGAATAGGGAATGCTATTGATGCAACTGTGTTGGTGATCTTATTCTCTCAGCTTTCTCACTACCAGTGTTTGGTGAGGCACTAGCTCTCACAGTCTTTCAGGAAATATTCAAATCTATTCCTACCCTCTTCTTCATAGACCTCCCTGTCTCCCTTCACCACCCACTCAGAGATTTCCCAGTCCAGAGACTCCTGCCCAGAGACCTCCAGAACCCTAGAAAGACCCCTTCCAAGTGGCTGTCAGGGGTATTTATACTGACATTTGCCCTGGCTCACAGAACCTGTGAACATTCCATGTCTTCCACCTGCCTTCCCTGTCATTCAAGGTGGCATCCATCACTTCCCAGACTATGAATATAACACTATCAATCGTAAGCCATTTCCCCTTTCCTATTTCCTGATATCATTGTCAACTAGGAACAGTGTCTGGATAAGGATATTTTGGGGATATACTCACAATCTCCATAAGCCAAGTTCTCCTACTTGTGGCCCTGAAGTTAATCCTAACCTCTGAGCCAGTGAGCTTTGAGACATCAAGCTTCATTTCTATCCTGTGGGGAAATAATTCAGAGAAAGATATCATCATAAGGAGTTTAGCCTTTCCCCACTTATCATTTTGGCCCAGAAGTTATCAAGCCAGATTATCCACCATTACCAAACTGTTAAATGACTTTCCAACTGCTTAGTGGGAGGGGGGGAGGTGAAGGAGCACTTCCACAAGCTTCTGCCCCTCCCATTCAGTCAAGCCTGCTTGTGTGTGTGTCTGTGTGTGTGTGTGTGTGTGTGTGTGTGTGTGTGTGTGTGTGTGTGTGTCTCCAAAGACTTGGGATTAGGGAGACTTTGTTGCTACCTGCTCCTGACATTTTACAATTTTCCTAATCCTACAGTCCCCATGAATTTGTTTTAACAATTAATTAGAGAACAAGATTAGTTCAGGAAAAAGGTATTTCGTGAAATACAATAGGAAGCAAAGGCACAAAAAAACATTCCAACAACTTAAAATACATTCTCCCACATATGCATACAACCCAAGTTGGAATAAAAATATATAGTGGGCTTGTATGGCAAGGCAATGCTATAGAAAACACAAATGATTACGGCACATAAATGAGAACTCATGCCTCTATTGGAAGTTACCAATTTCTGATGAATTCTTTGAATCACTTCTACTGATCTTGACTGAGAACGTAGCCTCTATATAGTATTTCTATATTATCTTCACTGAAGCTATTATCTCCAAAAGACATGCTGTCTCTTGATTGCCACTAAGCACAGTTCTCCTGAACACATGAAACTTTTGACTTTATCAAGAGTCCTAGGCAGGCTTGCTAGTATTACTTCTTCATGAGAAGAGGATGCTCTGTCATATCCTCTAAATTTAAAGCCCAGAGGCATTTAACTTTGTGTATGTGTTTATCTAATTTTTATTTTTTGTTATTCAGTACTTGACAAACAAGAAACATGAATTTTTCCATGTTCAAAGAAGAATAGAGAGAATTGCACATGAAACCACACTTAAGTACAACATTTATCTCATTTCTTTTCTACATGATAGGCAATAAATTCAACATCCTAATTTCAAAGTTATTCTTTGTCCACGTCTCCCTCAACCTCATTCTTCTGTATATTGTCTTAAAGCTTAAACATTTTTAATTGAAACATTCTTTTTTCCTCTTCTTTCTTCCTTTTTTAACATCACTATCACTCTCCCTCCCTATTCCCTCCAGCATAGAAATATGAGAGAATAAGCAGGCTTTGCCTTCCCAGAGTTTACATTCTAAGAAATGGAAGCAGTACATGTAGGGGAGTGAGAGCCAGGGTAAGACATTGTAGTCTGGAAAGTTACATGAATGGGGAAAAGTAGATTTCAATTAACAATGGCAGAGTTGATTTGATTATAGTCCCAGAATTAGAAAGTATGTGGGAAGTGGGATAAAAAGAAGGAGCAGTGAAGGGTGTACATACAACAAAGTGTGAATAGGCAAAAGAATGGGGTAGAAGGTACTGCCCAGGTAGAAGAGAAGACAGCTAAGTAGCACAATAGTCAGAAAAATTCATCTTCTTTAGTTTAAAACTGACCTTAGAGCAGGGGTGGGCAACCTTTTTGGCTGTGAGAGCCATAAACACCACATTTTTTAAAATGTAATTTTGTGAGAACTGTACAGTGCTCACAGTGCGCGCTCCTGTAGCAGCGCCTGAAAAAATTTGACTTTATGGCTCCTGCAGAAAGAGCCATATCTGACCCTCAAAAGAGCCAGATATGGCTCGAGAGCCATATGATGTCGACCTCTGCCTTAGACACTTATTAGCTGTGTGATCCTCAGCATTTAACACTGTTTGCCTCCATTTCCTCATTTGTGAAATAAGCTAGAGATGGAAATAGCAAACCATTCTAGTATCTCTGACAAGAAAACACCAAAAGGGGTCATGAAGAGCTGGACACAAATTTAAAATGACTGAGCAACAATAAAAGATAGAGTAGACCATTTGAAACACTTATGATCATGATAGCACAGAGTCTCAAGGCATGATTTCCTGATCTGTAAAGATTCAGTTCTCCAGGGTATGGTCCCTGATCTGGTGAGAAGATGTTAAGATGAAGTATGGATGGTTATACATAGGTAGAGTATGAGGCATTCACTGGGAATAGGGGGGAACTCTAGGATGGGAGCTCTGGACTTAAAAGAGTTAAGTCATTCTGGGCTCAGCACAGTTCAGAAATCAAAGTTAAATATCTGTTCAAAGCATCTTTATTTTCAGGAAACATAAAACCTGATGGGTTATTATTTCTTACTTGAAGTATTTGTTAATGCACACTTATGAGTTTTCTGGGCTTAAAGCATTTCTTTTTTGGTAGAAGAAATAAATATTGGGCACCTAAAACCTACTTTGTACTCTGAGTACCTTTTTTCAGAAGGGACCCTGTTAATCTCTTTTAGGGGAGATTCTAGACATGAGTCATAACTTAGTTTTATTTAAGAGCCCTTTCCTAGAATTCTGGGAGGAGGGGCAATGAACTAAAGAATATAAGAAAAAAAAAAAAACCTCATTCCTCTCAAAAGTCAGTGAGATGAAAAAAAAAAAAAGTCAGTGAGATGATGCAATGGATAGAGGGCTGGATGTGGAGTCAGGAAGTTAAACCTGGCTTCAGACACTAGCTGTGTGAACCTGGACAAGTCATTTAACCTCTGTTTCCCTCAGTTTCCTCCTCTATAAAATATGAATAATAATAGTAATTCCCTCCCAGTGTTGTTAAGAGAATTAAATGTTATATTTGTAGAGTACTTAGCACAGTGTCTTACACACAGTGGGTAGTATATGGTGTTGTTGTTCAGTTTTTTCAGTTATATCTGACTCTTCATGGCCCCGTTTGGAGTTTTCTTCGCAAAGATACAGGAGTAGTTTACCATTTCCTTCTCCAGCTCATTGTACAGTTGAGGAAAATGAGGCAGAGGCTTCAACTGACTTGCTCAGAGTCACACAGATTAGTATCTGAGGTCAGATTTGACTTCAGGTGCTTGCTGACTCTAGGCCTGGTCCTCTATCCACTGCACCACCTAGCCACCCTAAGAAGTATATAAATGCTGGCTATTATTATTGGTGTTAATATCCCCCAAAATTGAACATAGTTGATATGATAAGGTTCATTGTGGGAGGGTATACCCTCTGGGTCATCGCTAATATCTTGTAGGGATCTCCTAAATGGTCCTTTCAGCTGTGGGATCTTTCAAGTGGTTCTCTAGGTGGTGGCATGTCTTCCAAACATATTGCAGGAAATACTTCCTGATGGGCACTTGATGCTGACTCAAGAAATCCTCTCTCCAACTCCAAAGAAGCCATCAAGGCTATAACCATTGGTCTCTCAAGCTCATTGTCCACTGTGCTTGGGAGGAGTTGGGTCACCTCACTTTTCTGGAAATCCAAGGCACACATTGACTGATTCCCAAGTGATACTCTCAGAAGAAGGAATGAGCAAGAAAGATGGGGATTTTCTATCATCTTTTTATAGCCCACGTAGTGAAGTAACATAAAGTGCATGTGTATGGCTGATTTATAGTTACTTATGCTTACTAGACTATGAAAACATTGCGATTTACACTTCTTATTTGATGCAAACAAATTTTAGTAATCAAAGTGTGCAAACAATATCCTCTTCTAAGGACAGCCTTCTTCTTAGAGGTTCCAAGAAGCTCCCATCATATCATATCTAGATCACTCTGGATAGAGCACAAGGCCTGGAGACAGAAAATCTTGAGTTCAAAGATGGCTTCAGATACTTACTAGTATGGCAACCCTGGACAAGTCCCTTAACCCTGCTTGCCTCAGTTTCCTCATCTATAGAATGAGCTGGACAAGGAAATGGCAAACCACTCCAGTATCTTTGCTAAGAAAACTCCAAATTGATTCATAAAGAGTAGGATATGTCTAAAAATGACTGAACAACAAAAAACACAAGATTCCCTCTGCCCAGCTATCATGGTCATCTAATAAGTTTCTATCAATCAGCCTACCTTCAAGACAAATTTGGGTTGAGTCTCAAATGTGGAAAACACAAGAGCCAATCCTAGTCTAACCTTGGGAACAGGCTAATATCTAATGTCTTAGGTGGATTTTTTAATACTTTTAGCTATGGGTGTTGCCAAGTTGTTTACCCCTGTTCCCAATTGTTTACTCCAAACTATGTTTACCATATAATTTGATTAATAGTTTTCTTCAGTATTACTGATAAAGAAGTTTGTATTTTTTATTTTGTGGTTTATCTTATCAAAAATCTACATGTTTTATCAATTATTTATGAATACCCACATATTGTTTACTACATCATACCACACAAGCACTTTTATCATTATTGAAAAACAACTTAGTTAAACCACAGAATAGAGGCTTAAAACAAAATGGAGTCATTTATCCTAAATTGGCACACTTATTCTTACTATATTACTAAGGCAATAAAATTTATCCCCCCACCCACACCCCAGTGAGTGGTTTTTCCTGACTTTGCCAAAAATCATTTTTTAACATAGCCTCCAAATCATGGGGACTAATAAAGGAATGTTACATCATCCCAAAGTGTAAATGCTTCAGCTGTGAGCCAGAGAATGAACTCTTTCCAACAGAATCCAAGCATGAATATCCAACTCCATGGGGCATGTCCCAGTCAGGGGGTTCTCTTAATCTCCTCTGTTACAAGAGTACATAAATATTCCAGTACCCAAGCAGATATTTCTTCCATTGTAAATACTTGTTCACTTATTGGTCTGGTCAGAGTCAGTTTCCCAAATCTCTACCTCTGATCCTAGGAAGATAGGTTCAGAGCTAAAAGAGGCTCTAGAGATCCTCTAATTCCACCTTCTCATTTTACAGATGAAGGACCTAAAATCCATAGAGATAAAGTGAATTCCTTGGGGCCACACAGGTAGTAAGCAGCCTAGCTGGGGGATGGGAACTGAGATTTGAACCCTGGTCCTTTGTTCCCTAGACAAGCAAATAGTTGACTTAACAAGATAGCAAAACCAAGTGACCAGAAGCAAAACAATTTAGAGAACCCTAGATCAACCTCCCTCCCAATTGGCAATGTTGCTCCTCAATCTGCCATTTTTTAACTTCCTGAAAGTTTAGACTCCCCTCTCCTCCACCCCTCAGTTATCTAATCCTTGACCAACACACATACATTCACCCACAACAGGTTCTTAATCTATTGTCTCTCAGGATACCTTGCAGAAAGGGAAAGGCCATTCAAATACCAAAGGAAAATGCATCACTAATACCCAGTTGCTCAGTAGAGCTCTTTGCAAGTGCCAGGTGAGATGCTAATAGTGGTTTAGGAAATTCAATAGGTCTCTTATCCCTGGAGGGGGCCTCTGCAGGTTAGAATTGAGATTCTTTGTCAGAGCCATGTAAAGATACAGACTCTGCTCTTCCCCATTTCTATATTGAGCTGGCTGGAAGACATAAAATCTCACAAGGGCATATACTGTTCTAGCACATGTAAAAACAAATCTTTGTACAAGAGTACAATCTGCCGTAGATCATAGAGTTAGAGCTGGGAGGAAACAGGGTATATCTTTCTAGTTCAACTTTTGGGGCCAGATAAAGAAATTGGGACTCAGAGAAGTAAACAAATTTTTCCTCAAATCCCACAGCCAGCCAGTAGCAGAGGCAAGATTTTAACAGAGACCCTCTCAAGTCAAATCCAGTGTTTTCTCTATCATATCAGTGGATAAAACATAGAACTTGAAGTCAAGAACATCAGAAGATACTGCCTTACACACCAGCTGTGGAGAACCATAGGCATCATGCAGAAATAGTGTCTGCCTCAGTTTCCTCATTCATAAAAATTGGGATAATAATAGGATCTGGGAAGACAATGACATGTATATAAAGTACTTAGGGAAGCTGAAAGAGTTACAGAAATGTTAGCCATCATCATTACAATTAAAATGGTGGTGGTAGTGATGATGATGATGATGGAGCAATTCCAGTGGCTTCTTTTCCTTTAAAAGAAAAACGAATATGAATTCCTTTGTTTAGCTTTCAAAGCCCTATAAAATCTGCCTCCAACCAGTATTTCCAGTCTTACCAAATATTACTCCCACTCTCAGACTTTAATTCAGCCAGATTGACCCTTTTCTCACACAAAACACTACATTTCCTGTCTCTGAGCCATTGCAGTGGCCATATACTATACCTGATAATGCCCTTCTTCATTTCCTTGTAGTTTTCCTTTGAGATGTAGCTTAGATGCTATCACCTGCAAGGGAGCTTTTCCAGATCTTTCCTCCAAACTGTTAGTTCCCTCCCACCCAAACTACGTTGAATTTCACTAATTTGCACAAATTTGTTTATTCACCTTATTTTAAGGGTTGAGGTGCTAATTGCCAAGAGGTAACCTAGAAGTAACTTTTAGAAAGATGAAATATCTGATTCCTGGAAAGCGTGGTTGTTAAGACAGTGAAGAGCAGGGGGAAAATGGTTCGGTTCTACAAAGTACTTCGGGTTTTTATGATTTATCAGTTTCAAGGCAAAACATAAAGAGGTATCAGTTACTATCTCATGTTTAAAGTATTTGTCAATTTGTCTTTTGTGTCTTAAGTATTTCTTTTTGGGAGAGGTAAAAAGGGGGGGGAAATAATTGTCCTATACTATTTACTTTAAGCATGAATATCTTTCTAGAAGATAGCTTGTAAATATCTTCTGGAGAGACTCTATATATGAGCCAAAACTAAGCTTTAAGTTGTTCAGCCATGTCCAACTCTTCCTGAACTTATCTGAAGTTTTCTTGGCAAAGATATTGGAGAGGTTTTCCATTTCCTTCTCCAGCTTATGTTATAGATGAGAAAAATAAGGCAAACAAGGTTAAGTAACTAATGTCACACAGCTAGTGTCAGAGGCCAGATTTGAACTCCTCATTTTTTCCAGATTATATTCTGTAACAATTTTTAGTAATCGTTTTCTGATATTTTGCAATCTATGTTATCTTCTTCCCTCCCATCCCCTCTCCCCAAGTTAAAATATAATATAGGTTGTATATGCATTATCACACAATGCATACTTCTATGTTCTTCACAGTGCGAAAGAAGAAACATATCAATTCCTTCTATGGTAGATTGCTGTCAACAGTTAACTAATTCACAGCTGATCATCTGATCATGGTACATTTTTCCTGTTACTGTGTAAAATGTTTTCCTGGTTCTGCTCACTTCACTTTGCTTCACAAACTACCTGAAGTTCTGTCAAGGATGTTTGTAACCTATTATTTTGTTTCTTTTTATCTGAGCTAATGCTTTCATCCTGATTTTGCTTCCTATAAAAATCTATGGCCAGTCATGAAGGCTAAAGAAAAGATTCTGAAAGAATTCTAGATATACACAGAATTTAAATTGGGTAGAGTTTTAAAACAATCGTCCTGTGTTCTCTCTCTCTCTCTCTCTCTCTCTCTCTCTCTCTCTCTCTCTCTCTCTCTCTCTCTCTCTCTCTCTCTCTCTCTCATTTATTTATTAAAGAAGGAACCAAAACCACTGTGATGTTGAGAAGGATAGGAGTTCTACAGCAAGGAGGGATGAGGCTTAACTAGGAAGCTGAAGAATGAAAGAAAGGAAGAGGAGGAAAGCAACAATGCCAGCCTGAAGCCAAGAAGGACAGTTACCCAACACAGGGACAACTTGCAGAGAGGGACTAGCAGGCTGGTCCTGATAGCTCTTTATTCTGCTGATTGCCAGGAAACAGAGGGAACAGTAGAAGCCATCTCTGGCATGATCTGCAAAGTGTAGGTTCCAGTTTCTAGCCACAGAATTGGAGGGAGGATGAGGAAAAGGTTACTGGGCCAACAAGCTAAGGAAATTAGGGGAAACTGCTGAGTTGGAAGAGGTAATTTGGGGGACTGCTGTGGGGGGGAGGGGGTGCTATTTGGGCTGTTTGGGAAGAATTGCGGAATGGTCCCACAGGACCTAACAGCCACAAATGGAGCTGCCCAGTGGAGAGAGGACTGAGATATGGTACATGATAGAATGGCAATTCTGGTCCTACTGGAGGGAGCTTCATGGTGTACCAACCATTCCCTGATCCAAGCCCAATGGCACACAGCACTCTTCACAACAACACATCGGTGCCTGGTAGTCCATCTGTGCCTATAGCTGATCCCTCTGGTTCACTAACTTTGTTGATATTTGTTCATTTCAATATGGACTGATTCTTCATGACCCCATTTGGGGTTGTTTTGGCAAAGTTACTGGAGTAGTTTGTCATTTCCTTCTCACCATTTTACACATGAGGAACTAAGGCAAACAGGGTTAAGTGACTTGCCCAGAGTCATACAGCTAGTAAAGTCAGAGGCCAGATTTGAACTCATGGACATGAGTGTTCCCAATTTCAAGCCCAGTGCCCTATCCACTATACCATCTAGTTGTTACCCCTAAACTCAATAAACTAGCAGAGAAAGGAGTCAATATATTTTAGAGTTAAACTGTACCTTTCAACAATAAAATCCTATCTTAAATGAACCAGACCCTTTTTGTAAAGAGGTGCAGGACAGAACTTCTTCACAAATGATATTGTTCTTTGTCCCCAAATCAATTATACAAAGTTTCAGGAACTGTTAATATGATGAATATGATAAAACTATATCCTATTCTAATCCAGCATACATGTGTAGATATAACTATTACCTCTGCAACCGTTTAAGCTCTTTAGGAGTTGAGTTCAATTAATAAAATAGCCAACAAACATTTTTGAGCACCTGAATTGAGTCCATGGCAATGTCTATATTTTCTGGTAAAGAAAAATTTTTATAATTTCTGGAATAAGATAGATATACCTTGAAATTGTTCCAGACCTTAGGTCTAGGGAACTATTCAAAATGAAGAAATTTTATACTAATGTATAGCCATAACTACAGCTTATAGTATTTAGATTTTCCTGGAGCACTAAGTAAAGTGATTTACCCAGGACATGTAGCCAAATTGTATCAGAGGCAAGATGTGAATCCAGGTCTTCCTGGCCCTGATGCTGGTTATGCATTTTATCATCTGTCTTTGATATGTTATCCCTCCCACATTGCAGGGGTTAAGGGCTGAATGCCCCCATGATCTAGAAAATCTATGTAAAATTTTTGACCCTTCATACCAGAGAAGTATGATTTTTT
>NC_058130.1:273669872-273709799 GCF_016433145.1 Gracilinanus agilis | reverse complement strand
TTTTTTTTTTTTTTTGTTAATAGCATAACTCCTTTTCTACCTTAATCAAGGAACATCATAAAGGAATGTAGTTCCCCCACCCCCTCCTTTTTTATAATTAGTTTAGTGCCTTATTGTAGTCCCTTTGCTTCCTCAGTGATTAGATCCTGGGCTTTCTGAGATCCTTACAAGTAATTCTAAGCATAATTTACATGGCTATTGATCATTCAATCAACAAATATTTACTAAGCATACCTGTATACATAGTGTGAGCTAGGCGTCACATTAGGTGCTGGGAATGCAGGTACCATGAAGCTTAGATTCTAATAGGGAAATAAGAATGAGATATCCACAGTGTTCCAGAAGTCTTAATGTAGATGTAAACTAGTGAAGCTTAATACTACACTAAGATGTGTGATATACACCCTATATATCAACTGTAATTGTTTTGGTATAGGACATTGGTGTCAAGCTCAAATAGAAACACAAATTTCATATTGACTTAGTTTAAAATTTTTTAAATATTAAATATAAAGATTTCTATTAGTTTAAATATTATATTTATATAATTATATAATATACATAGCTATACATGATAATTATTAAATATTAATAAAATATCTTAAATATTTTTGTATGTTTGTTTATTTTATTAACTAACTTCCGATAACATTTTAACCTGGTTCAAGCTTAAGGTTGGGCTTAAATAAACAAAGGGGTTCAGATAGTCAGTACAAGATGAAGTATCAAACATGAGGCATAGATGGGAGAGTTTGGCTGAGAGTAGGAAGAGTAATGGGGTAGTTAGGTGGCATAGTGGTTGGAGCACCAGGTCATCTGAGTTCAAATGCAGCCTCAGACACTTACTAGCTGTTTGATCCTGAGCACATCACTTAAACCCTATTTGCCTCTGTTTTTTATCTGTAAAATAGAGACACATAGGAGAAGGAAATGGCAAAACCCTCCAATTATCTTTGCCAAAAAAATCCCATGGACTTTAGAGTCATAGAGTCAGACAACTGAATGGCTGAACAACAACAAAAAGGGAGAGAAATATCTCAAGAGGCTAGAATGACAGTTTCAGGGCAGGATGTAAAGGACTTTAAAAACCAAATAGAGGAGCTTATATTCAGTTCTGGAAGTGATAGGGAGCCATTGGAGTTTCCTGATTTTAAGTGTAATATGGCCAGATTTGCTATTAAAGAAAATCACTTTGGTAGTAGTGTGGAGTAGAATGAACTGAAGTGCAAAGAAAGAGCAATTAGAAAGTTTCTGCAATAATCTAGGTGAGAGGTGATGAGGGCCTGATCTAATGTGGTAGCTGTGTGAGTAGACAAAAGGGGTAAATATAAGAGGCTTTTATAATGTCAAAATGGAAAGATCTGGCAAGTTATTATATATGTACAGTGAGGGATATTACCAATGTTACAAATCTGAGAGACTGAAAGAATGGTGGTATCTTGGGCAGAAACAGAGAAGTTTAGAAGAGGGATCCATTTAGAAAAGAAATGATTTCTATTTTTTACATATTGAGTATGTCAAATAGGAAATTGGTGATATGAGATTAAAGCTCAAAGAGTAACTAGGGTAAGATATGCAAATCTGGAAGTCACTGACATAAAGGTTATCATTTAACCCATAAAAGATGATAAGGTCACCAAGAAAGAGGGTATAAAAGGGGCCTTGGACAGTAAAAGGAAGGATCCTAAACTGAGATGGAGGTAGGGGGATGTTTAAGGAAAAAGGAAAGATTTGGAAAAGCTTTTGTATGTATTAATAGGGAATCCGTCATGAAGTAATAAAAAGATTTCCTTTTTTCGTTGAGTCCAGGTAAAATTGGATAACATGAATTTACAAAATCCTCTTTTGAAAACTTTTTTTATATATCTTTTTACCTGTTATCTACTGGGAAATGGCTCATAGTAACATATTTATGTCAGTCTTTGATATATCCTAGATAACAAATTTATGATGTATTTGATGCAAAGATTATTCTCCCCACTCAGCAATTACTTTTCTGATTCTCGTCCAACCAATTTCTCTGGTCTCCATTAATCCTCCCATTTACATAATATTCTGAATATCCCATTTTCAGACATTGACTCTCATTCTCTATATGACCCAATTCTTTCTTCTTGCTCCTCACAAATTAAGACTCTTTACTAGAGATTTTTCTGCCCAAGAATGGCCACATTGAATTGTTTTTGCATCAGCCCCACCAGCTCTGCCCCTGAGCAGAAGTCCAAGAATAGTACACTACTATCATTCTAGTTTTAATGCTAAACTAACCAAACCCCTCCCCTCAGAATTGTTGTACCTCTCCTGATCTTCAGTACTTAGAGAAAGGTTTGAGAGAGAGGAGGAAGAATCCTTCTCATGATACATTCTCCTATGCTCTCATTCCATCATTCCCTCTCTGAGTCCAAACCAGTCTTTTCTGATCCTCTATTAGTCACTTTCATTGTACCTTTTGGAGTCTCCACTCTATTATAAACCAATTCCACTGTATCCTTGACCTTTTCTTCAATTGCTCCTTCTGTCAAACATGCAGAATGCCATGAAAAGAGAAACAGCTGTGTGTCTGAAGCAACTGAGGTTAGAAGGGAGGAGGCAAGCAACTGTCCCTGATTCTTGGGCAGACCTAAGGGTCAGAAAGTAGCCTCTGACCTGGTGTTGATCATTTTGTATATTTAAAACTGAGCTGGCTGATGAAGGAAAGAGCACTGAAAGAAATTAGTGTTCAAGGGTTAATGAGTCCCCAGTTATTCATTGGGAGAATATAAAACTTTATGTAACATGTCATGTATTGTCTCATTGTAAATGTCTTTCTTTCATCAGGAAACTACTCAAGCTCCATTAAATACAATATATTACTTTGTCTACCTGAAATAACTTATTTCTACAGGTCATACTATCATGTAGAAGACACTTTAAGTTGTGTAGTAAATATGTATCTGCAATGGTAAAAAGAATTTCCTCACTAGGGATTTCTTTTCCCAATGAAATCACAGATTCAGACTCAAAAAACTAAATCTTATCATATGAAGTTAGCCAAAAAATGCATCAAAACTCAAGTAATCAGAGCCTGACTAGCAAAATCAAATATCTATATAGATAGATATAAAATATACACATATATGTGCACATATTTCACATGAAAGTGAAATAAATTAAAATATTTCTTGTGAGTTAAACAAGCTGTCAAAAGAATATTATGTTCAATAACTTCAATAATATAATTATCTGAAAACTGCCTTTTCATGTATTTTGACCAATTATCAATTGGGAAATGACTTGTGTTTTTATAAATATGATTCAGTTCTCTACATATTTGAGAAATGAGGCATTTATCAGAGATAAATTTTCCCTAGTTTTCTGCTTTCCTTTTAATCTTGGATGTATTATTTGTGTTTGTGCAAACATTTTTAATTTAATATAACCAAAATTATTCATTTTACATTTAATAATGCTCTCTTTCTCTTGTTTGGTCATAAAGTCTTCCTTTATACATGGATGTGCCAGGTAAATTGTTTCATGCACCCCTAATTTGCTTATGATATCACCCTTTATGTCAAAACCCATTTTGACCTTAACTTTACAGTATTGAGATGTTCATCTAATTTCTGCCATACTGTTTTCCAGTTTTCCCAGCAATTTCTGTCAAATAGTGAGCTCTTGTCCTCTAGATTACTATGTATTATGTACCTAATTTAGTCTACTAATCTGCCAATCTATTTCTTAGCCAATACTAGATTGTTTTAATGATTAACAACTGCTTCATAATCTAGTTTGAGCTACAGTAAAGATAAATCCTCATTCTTATTGCCTTCTCTGCAGTTTTTGATGAAGGACATTACTCTCTTCTTTTATTTTTATTTTTATTTTTATTTTTTTTAAACCCTTACCTTCCATCTTGGAGTCAATACTGTGTAGTATTGAAGAGTGGTAAGGATAGGCAATGGGGGTCAAGTGACTTTCCCAGGGTCACACAGCTGGGAAGTGCCTGAGGTCAGATTTGAACCTAGGACCTCCTGTCTCTAGGCCTGGTTCTCAATCCACTGAGCTACCCAGCTGCCCCCTACTCTCTTCTTGATACTTTCTTTCTCTAAATTTTTTCATCATTACCCTACCCTGGTTTTCTTCCTACCTGTCTGAATCCTCCTCCTCTTTCTCCTTTGCTGGACCTTCATCCAAATTATGCCCACTATCTTTGAGGGTGCCCCAAGGCTGTTTAGAATATCATCTCTTCTCCCTCTTTACTATTTCACTTAGTGATCTTAGGTCCCATGATCTCAATTGATGATTCTTAGATCTATTTTTTCAGCCTTAACCTCTATCTCAATCTCCAATCTCACATCCCTAGTTGCCTATTAGATGTCTTAACCTGGATATCCATAGACCTCTATGCTCACACCTCCAATTAACTTTTAAACATCTTAAACTGGGTATCCCTTAAGACATCTTAAAATCAACATGTTTAAATTGAGTTCATTATCTCCCCAAAAGAACTATCCACTCTTTGTAACTTTCCTATTAATTTTCTCCCAGTTATCCAGGTTTACTACCTAGTTATAATCCTCAGCTTCTCACTCTAGCTCAACCTCATATTCAATCTACTGCTAAGGCTGTCAATCTCACCTTTGTGACATCTCTTGAACATGCCTCCTTCTCTCCTCTGATATTGCCCCTGTTCTAGTACAGAGTCTTATCACCTCACACCTGGACTATTGCAATAACCTGTTGGCAGATCTGCTTGGCTCAAGTCTCTCCTTGTTCCAATACATCTTCCATTCAGCTGCCAAAGTGATCTTCCTAAAACATACATCTGACCATGTTCAATAAACTCCAGTGGCTCTCTAGATCAAGGACTGTTTATTGCCTTTTTTCCCCCTTGGCCCTTAGCGGGTGCTTCAGAGATACTTATTGACTCACTGACTGATTGACTGCTTCTGAAATAAAATATAAAGTCCTCCATTTCCCTTTTAAAGTCCTCCATATTCTGGCCCTCTTTCTCCCTTTTCAGTCTTCTTACACCTTGCTCCCTACCACATGGTCTTTGTTCCAGTGGCATTGGTTTCCTGACTGTCCCTTGAAGAAGACCACATGCCAGGCATTTTCACTGCCTGTCCCTCATATCTAGAACACTCTCCCTCCTAATTTCAACCTCCTGGCTTCCCTAGCTTACTTCAAGTTTTAGCTAAAGTTCCATCTTCTCTAAGAAGCTTTTCCAAGTCAATCTTCATGCCTTCTAGGACCTCACCCCCACCAAGGTATCCTGAATAGATCTCATTTGTACATAGTTGGTTGCCTGTTGTCTGTCCCATAAAACTGTAGCTCCCTGAAAGCAGGGATTGTTTGTTTTTTGTTTGTTTTGCCTTTCTTTGAATGCTCAGAGCTTAGCACAGTGTCTGGCACATAACAGGCACTTAATAAATATAAACTGGCTGATAGATAAGTCAAAAAGAGGACAGTTCATACCTTTAAGACATTTATGATTAATCAATAAATAAGTAAATAAACATTTATTAAGCACCTATTTTGTGTTAAGAGATGTTGACAATACATAAAAAGAAGCTGAATTGTGGGATAAGAGGAAGATACTCAAGTAAAGTAATAAAAGGTATAAAATTCCAAAGAGTAGCAGTAGAGTTGGAAGAGAGATGAACATGGTTGTCTTGGGCACTTTCTCAAATGGAACTACCCATCTGAAGGAAGGAACTACAATGCTTTGCAGGCTGATGAAGACATACAGATTTTAGAGACTCTCTTAGATTTCTGCCAGTGGTTTCTATGTACTCTTGAATGAAAAAATGAATTTCAACAGTAAAAATCACTTTTGTTCAAAGATCAGTAACCCAGTCTTTATATTGTCTTGCTTATGACATACTTTTTTTTTCATCATAGCAACTGTAAACTTTTTTTTTTAACTTTTTGTTTTTTTACTGTTTTTCTCACTATTCTTCCAATCTCAAGAGAGTTTTCACACAGGGATTTCCCATGAAATCTCAGTTCTTGACCAAAAAACTCAATTTGTTTCCCAAATTCTCCTCCAATTTGGTGTTGTTATTTGGGGGGAATAGGAAGGCCAAATGTGATTTCATTGAAACCAGTATTTCCTTGTTTGTGCAGTGAATAGAGTACACTAGACCTGGAGTCAGGAAAATCTGAGTTAACTTCTGGTCTCAGACAGTTGTTCATCCTTTATTTTCAGGGAGAACAAATGACATCATAGGGTGATGACTTGCACATGAATTGGATTTAGGTGACAGAATTGCACAAAAATGTCATCATCTGCATTCTCTTCCAGAACCATAGAAGTCCAGTTGCAAGACAAAAGTTAAGACGATGGCCTAGGATGCAGTAGATTACCTTGGCATCTTCGATGTCCGATTGAACCAAGCTCTAGGTGCTCCACAACAACTGCTTCAGCTACCTTCATGACTATTGGAACAAATTGTTTTCAATTCTCCATTCTGCCAGGGTAAGTCTTCACCTTGTTGGAGTAGTCTCCCCTTAAACTCACCAGGTTTTGAGGCCTGTTGGTTAAACCTTAACCTGGTTTAGCCCAACTACTAAGGCTGTTTTACTATGGTAGGCTTTTGGGTGTGCTTCAGCTTCTTAGAGCCACAGTGACAGATGAGCCCTTATACCAGAGATGTTAGCCCTCCCTGAACATCCTATACATCTCAGATTCTGACTAGGTGACCTTGGGCAAATCACTTCATCTGTTTACCTCAGTTCCTCCATCTGCAAAATGAGGTTAATAATAGTACCTACTTTCCAAGCTTGTTGGGAGATTAAAATAAGCTAATATATTTGTAAAACATTTTGTAAACCTCAAAGCAATATATATGTTAGCTGTAGTTGTTGTGGTTGTTGCCCTTCCCTTTATGGTCTCACAGAATTGCCTGGGGGCACTGAGAGGTTAAGTGATTTATTCTGCCTCACAACCTGCATTTGCCACAAGCAGGATTCAAACCCACATCTTCTTACTCTAAAGTTAACTTTCTACCTAGTGTGCCATGATATCTCTCTAGTGCTGGTATAGTTTATTATAAATTGTAATCAGAGAAACAAATAATTAATTACAGGTTTCATCTAATTTGTGCATGTGAACTTTTCAATGACTATGTTATGTAACATATAGTACTAGAATGTTTGCAAAGTATTTTAGAGATGTTATCTCAGATATTTGATCTTTATAGCAACTCAGTGAGGTACTACTATTATCTTCATTTTGCACAGAAGAACATGGAAGTCAGAGAGGTTAAATGACAACCAGGATCCCTTGTCCAATAGCTGGTAACTGGCTGAGTCAGAATTCAAATTCATCCCTTCTAGCTTCCAAGTCTAGTTACTCCATCTACTATTATGCCAATTGTTTCATAATCCCTTCCTTATTTCCCCTCATTTTGGGCATTTCCAGCACTTCAAGTCATATAACAATAATACTTCCTTTACAAGAAAAACTTCTTTCTAACAAAGCTCAAATGAACACTTTTTTAAAATTAGGGTAGTCTGAGTCACCTTTTTGAATGCAGATGAAAAACAACTAATTAGTTTCTCGTGGGGCTGGTTATAAATAGCATCCAATAATAATCATTATCAACTACTCTCAGAATTGCCAATCTTGTTCCCTCTTCCATGACATGAAAAACTTCAATGGAAGGGCTTGTGTCTTATCTTGGTCTCTGAGTCATTTATCATTGAGAGCAATGGCTTCCTTAACCAATCAGCCTTAATAGACATTGGATTTGTTACAGGCAATAGGTATATACTTTCCATCCAGAAGTGTTTGACTTAACATTATCTAATTAGGCAGAAACAGTAGACAATTTCCTTAATGAACAAAAGGCCATATGGGAGATTTTAAAGCCTCATGTAGTTTATCCACTTTAGACATTGATCATATCAATCTCCATAAATTTATTTTAATTCTTACCTCAAGACATGCATGAAGATCATGCATGAGTTTTTAAAATTAAGAAAGGGAGATAAATCAGTGTTTATCCAAATACTTAATTTGTTTGCCTAAGGAAATTACAGAAATTGGAGAGGCTTTTTTCTGACAATTATATTTTCATTGACTTAATAATGAAAATACATGTAATATTCAAGGGATAAAATTAATGAAACTACTTTAATCTCTATCTGAGGCTGCTTTGGACATAGATATTAAAGAATTTTATCCCATATCAAGTCATTTTCTTGTATCCTTATTTTCCATTTTCCAGAATTTTTATAACATCTTTTTCCAGAATATCTTGAGTTTGATTAATATTCTTTCCCTTGATGACTATCCATGCCTTTCCTTTTTTTTCCCATGACTAAAAGCCATGACAATTAGGGAAGGCTTGGAGCAAGAAAATTATTTCAGATAACAGAGGTCTAGAGAGAAAATTATTTGAGGTCAACAGTTTAACCCCAAATCTTGGTGTTTCGAAAAGGGAAGAAACTAACGAGTTCTAAAGACAAAGAATGAGGAACAAATAGAATGGTAAGAATGACATTAGTACAGAGGCATAAGACCTCTTACCCAAGGGCATACAATCAGTGTCCTGGGTTTATGTTGCCTACTGAGGGAGGGTGGGCAAGAATTTAAAGTGTTTTTGCATCAAAAGTAGGCCAGGTTGTATTAGTATGAGTAGAATTTGATTAAAACTATCCACAATAATATTGTGGAAAGGAGATGTGAGGTAAAGAGTTGCCCTCAGAGAACTTAAAGGGTCAATTGTGTAGTTGGTATGAGTTATTTTGTTTGGGGGTATAACATGAACAGTATCTTTATGTCTTTATATGGCATTGGTAGAGAGAAGATAAATACATATGTAAATGTGGATAAAATACAAAGAAAGACTACTAGTGATATGGAGATTAGCTGATGGTAAGCCTGGGACTGTAGAGCAAGTGAATGAATTCCATCCAAGGTATCAATACAGGCAAATCCCAGAGAACAGACTCTAGGGCAAAATGCACCATTCTTGTAGATGCTAATAAGGATGCTTTGGAATGGACTCCTGGACTAGGGACAAGTGTGAGAATCATGTTGGACCTTGGAAATTTAATTAAAGATTGGGTTAGAAAGTTGAGGGAATGGGTAGTTTCTTTCACACATCCTTCTAATTATCTTATCCTACCTATTATTTCTGACTGTGTAAGTTCTTTTCCCTTGTGCAAAAACACTAGAAAATACCTTTGTACATTTTGAGATATATGGAAGAAAGAGACAAAAATCCATTTATGGTAGCACCATCTAAAGAGTGACAGATAATTAGCAATCATGTACAATCATTATGTGAACTGGCAAACCAGGCAGTCTCTGGGACTAAGAAGGGAGAAAGGATAAGATGAAAAGTTGATTTATATTAGGAGATAAAGATAAGTAAGCCATAAGAAAAAGATTCTAGCTAAAAGTCAGATCTAGATCCATGCTAAAAAGAACCAGAATCCCTAGAAAAATGTCCACTGATGCAACAGGGCTAGATCTTTTACCAAGGATATAACAGCATCACTGGAAGCTCTGGAAATAGTTCTGATACACACAGTAAACTAAAATCAGTCCATTCTTTTCCACAACTTTTTGACATCAAATGGGTGCCAAAATATGTAATATAAAACATGTTTAATATATGTGTTAAACCTACTTCAAGCATCTAAAATGTTTTCAGTGTCATCATTCTTTCCATTGATGCAGATGGCAACCCCTCTATCATGTAATGGGAGGCCTTGGAAAGGTGATGCATATGAAAAATGAATTACCTTGAAACCAATCTGGTAATGAGATTCCCCAAACTTATCTAGACTGGATAAATAAATAGATCATAACTAGTCCAGTACTTTAAACAAAGGGATCTCTGATTTTTAAAAATATTCTGATAAGTATTTTGTTCTATTTTAATAGCCCTTATCTTCCATCTTAGAATCAATACTGTGTATTGGTTCTAAGGCAGAAGGGAGGTAAGGGCTAGGCAATGGGGTTTAAGTGACTTGCCCAGGATCACACAGCAAGGAAGTGTCTGAGGCCAGATTAAACCTAGGACCTCCCATCTCTAGGACTGACTCTCAATTCACTGAGCCACCCAGCTTCCCCCTGATAAGTATCTTTTGTTATACCTGGTTTCCTTTGTTATACTACAAATTTTATTTTACGAATTTAAAAATATCATTCTAAGAAGGGGTTCATGGGCTTCACCAAACTGCCAAACAGCTCCATGACACCAAAGTGAGAAAACATCTGCTCTGAGTTCTTTTGGTTTGATAGGATCTGACAGAGCTTCTGGTCCACTGAAAATATCTTCCAGAGCCCAGGATTTCTTCTACTTCATGTTGAAGCATCAGAGAAGGATTTTACATAGGAATATGCCTACATACTCCTGTATTTACATCCACTAAAGTTTTTCAATGAATTGCCATGATATGGAGATAATTCTGTCTTCTAGAAGGTTTTTCAAAGAAAGTATAAACTCTGACAGACCTTACCAATCTTGGAAGACTTAGAATATGGGAACAGCAACAGATTAAGGTCTCTCATCTAAAGCTGTAACCTCTTTATTGACAGTTTACAGTAAGTAAAATATTTGATATCTTGGAAAAGATCATCATCATCTCAAATGTTGATAACAGAGCATGAAGGAGAACATTCATAGAATATTGAACAAAATCCATTAATTTCACTTCACCCCTGAAAAAGTTCCCGTATTTCCTCCTTTATTATAATTATTATCTTCAATAGCTAAACTTAGAAATACTGGAATCTTTATTAGTCACATTTAGAATTCAGCATTATCATATTCCAACATTTTATTCTGTAAATAGTTCTAAAATTAGATTTCTTGATAAAAATAATGAATGTGCTCTTTCTTCTAAATACAGCCTAATAATCTTTGACTGATAGGAAGCTAAATTGAGAGCTGTAGAGCATTGTGATTTTGGAAGTTATCCCCTTTGCAATCACATAGAATGAACCTAATCTTTCTTCCTCAGGATGAGATATTCCTTCCTGCTAAAGGAGACCTTCCTTTTCCAGGATGCTGATTTGCACGGATAGCAGCCAATGTCACTGCCCTGGCCTGGCTGCAGAGGCCTGGGTGTGGATGGTAAATGCCCTCTTTCTGCAGAGCATCCTGTACGTCAATCTATTGTACTCCACAGTGTTTGTTGTGTGACTGCCTTGGAGGCGGGGCTCCCGTGGAGGGAGCTGGAGCATGTGCTCCTGCGGAGAGAAAACTTCTTTCATCGAAACACCAACAGGCTACCAGCTGGAATAGCAGACAGAAGCAAAACATTCAACTGACGTCACATCAAGCAAAAGGGAAAAAAAAAAGTTTTGGCACCCAGCTGAGCTGGGGAGGTGGGCACTGAGAACAAATGCCTTTTCATTGATTCTGGAAAGAAAAATACATTTTAAATCCCTTCAGTGATTGAAATGGAATGGATAATTATGGATTGTTTTAAAAAGAATCACAGTTTCTATTTTTATAATCTGTATACCCTGGACAAATTATATGGATGAATGTGCAAAGAAAAGAGAGAAAAAATAATTCAATTGTTTCTCCAGGTAGGTAAAGGAATGCATGAAGCAGCTCTTGTGCACTTTCCCTGGGAAAAGGCAAGTAACTCGATTAAATACTCCTTCCTAGGCCTTGTTCTAGAATCTCACCACAGAGTGGGATTTGGTACTTTTTATTATAGGACAAACAAGACCTAGAAAAGGTCAAGGCCACTTCAGAGTTATAACTTGGCTTTTTAAAGTGATACAACAATAAAATTTTGTCAAACACCTCTTATGTTCATGATGTGCTCAGCACGGTGTGGGTATCAAAGATGAATCAAAGATGAAGAAAACAATCTTCGCCTCAAGGAACTGACAATCTAATGTATTCTCAAGTCAGAGAAGAAACTCTATAGGGAGTCTTAGGGGAAATGTGCTGATGGTGTTGGTGAAGAGAATTGCAGGGTTGAGAAAGACTCATGAACACATAGGTACACTTCTGAATCCTCCACATAGCTGAGGGAGGGAGGGAAGGAAGGAAGGAAGGAAGGAAGGAAGGAAGGAAGGAAGGAAGGAAGGAAGGAAGGAACGGAGGGAGGGAGGGAGGAAGAAAGGAAGGAAGGAAGAGGGGGAAAGAGGGAAGGAGGGAGGGTGGAAAGACTTACTAAACACTGCTATATGCCAATCATTATACTAATTCTGTATTATCTCCTTCATTTGTCACAACCCTGGGAGATGTAGATGTATTATTATCCTGTGAAAATAATAAATAATAATAAAACAAGTGACTTGCTTAGGGTGAAACAGTTAGTAAATGTCTGATGGCAAACAGGTACTCAAGTTTTCCTGACTCCAGGCCCAAGGTGGTAGCCAAAATACCAACTAACTGTCTTAATGCTGAGGGAAAATCATAGCTTTGGTTTGAAATCCAGTCATCTCACTTATTACCTATGTGACTTCATTACTTAACTTCTTTTGGCCTAAATTACTTCATCTCTAAAGGGAGAGAATTGTCTAAAAAAGACTGGAGAGCTTCCTGTATCTTCTCAAAATCTAAATCTATGATTCTTCTATAAGTCCTCCATTCTCTGATACATGAGTTAAACATGATAGGCATTCAATTACTACTTCCCATTTGATTGATTATATTAACACATTTAGCTTTGCCTCCTATTAGAGAAAAAGTGTGTTATGATGGAAAGAATATTGGATAAGGAGTCAAGAAACCTGGGTTCTAGTACCATTTTTCTCCTACTGAAGGACCCTGTTTAAGAGATTTAATTTTGCTAAGCTTTAATCCTACATAAAAGAAGTTTGAATTAGAAAATTTCTAGGGTCATTTAGATAGCACAATGGGTAGAGCACCAAGCCTGGAGTTAGGAAGACTTAGAAAGAATCCTCCAACTCACAAGTAATAAAAGGAATGCAAATCAAAAGAATTCTGAGGTTTTACCCCAAATTCAGCAAACTGTCAAGTATAAGACAAGAAGAGTCAGCATAAAAGAGGTAAGTAGGCAGATAGCCACAGGAAAGCATTGCTATTGGATCTATGAATTAGTATAAACAATCTGGAAATTAATTTGGTATGATACAAATAAAGCGATAATAATTTCTATAATCCACTTTTCCAGAAATCCCACTGCTTGTCATATAATGCAAAAAAATCACTAAAAGAAAGTCTCCAGGAATACCAAAATATTTACAGCAGCAAAGAATCAGAAATAAAGTTAATACCCAATTACTGGGGAATGATTCAATACATTGTGGTACATTAATATAATGGAATATTACTGTGCTAGAAAGAACAGAGGAGCATGGAAAGACAAGTGAAATGTTGCAAAGTAAGTAGAACCAGAAAAACAAGGAACACAGTAACTACAACTGTATAGAGGGGAAAATAGAAAATACAAAGTAATAAAATCAAATATTGTGAATTATAAAGAAATAATAATAAAGAATAGTTGTGAAAAGACACCACCCCTAGCTCCTTTGTAGAAGTAGGGAATTGACCATGAGTATGAGATTTTATTTTGACGAGTTAATTTGTTTTGCTGAACTGTTTTTTTCTTCTTTTAAAAACAAAAATATTTTTCATAAGGGATGGGAGGGAGAAGGATGCAGGAGAAAATCTAAATGATATAAAAATAAAAGCTATCGACAAAAATCTATTTTTCGAAAAAGCAAGAAAATTGTTAGGTTTGACGACACCAGGCTATACATCCCCAAGACAGGATATGTGTATAACAGAGAAGTCAAAGTTGTATAACTCCCACACATACAGTTCACAACGCATATTCCCAGAACATACTTCCTGACCTCTGGCCTCTCGTGAAAGTGCCTGTTGGCCATCCTGGCTGTACAAGCTGTCTTTGACCAGACTTACAGGTGGGCCTTAGCCTGGGTTTACAAGGGTCAGTTCCTTTGCAAGAATGAGGTTAATCCCCCAGCCATGATGGGAAAAGAATTAGCCATACTTGTGATGTACAGTCCTGACAGAGGAAGCTACGGTGTGTGACCTTACTTAGTACAGATGACTGGCACCAGCTGGAAGTGATGAGGAAAACACACTGATATTGTGAGGATCCATTTAGAAGCATAAAACCTTGGCAAAGGGGCAGTTAAGGGATGCCCACCTCAGTCCATTCTATCCCTTTTCCTACACACACACACACACACACACACACACACACATACATACATTTTTTCAGTCATCAATTCCTTAATCCAAACATGATAACTTTTACTTTTTTGACAGAACTGGTGAGGTAATGTCATGGATGGAGCCCTGGGCTTGAAGTCAGGAAGATCTGGGTTCAAATCCAGACATTGACCAGCTATGTATCCCTGAGCAAGTCATTTAACCTTTACCTCAATTTCTTCATCTATAAAATGAAGATCAAATGGCACCTAACTCAGAATTGTTGTAGGGATCAAGTAAAATAATTATTTGCAAAAGCCTTAATATATGACCTTTACATAAATATGAAATAATAGGAGATGTTTATTAAATGCATATTCTCTCCCCCAAAACCCCACCACCACTTCCTTTCATGCTGTTAAAAACCATGTGTTTATCTAATGTCAGTGAAGAGCCTGTTCTGTGTACTGTCTTGTTGTAGTCCCAAATTGCTCAGGATGAATTAATTTTCGTTAAGGATCTTCCCTCTCTCAACTCCCACCCTCATTCCTGCTTCCCAAGTTAAATCTCTTATGAATAGATGCAATAATAGGTATTAAAAGGAGAGGAAGATTCTCCTTATTAGATTGGTAGCTCGAGGACAGAAAACTGTTTTATCATAGTCTTCCTCATCACTTAGTACCTTTAGTAGGTTTTTATTGAATGACTGGATGAGGCATTTTCTACCATGAGCAATGAGGCAAATGTTTATTTGAGTTTTACCCAGAAGATTTAAGCCTACCTTGCCTACACATTATGTTCCCTAGAGAATCAGACTGAACAGGGAGCATTTAATTCAGGTTAATGTAAAAACTTAGAACTTTTTCAGGTCTTTTTTAGCATTTCTGAGGAGTATTTTTTTTAATTGCGAATATTTTTCTGAAATGTATATCACAGCATGAACTAAAACATCATGACTTCTTCCAAGGTTCTGCCCCTACAATGTGCCACAGGGTATGTATGTGCTTGTAGAGTGTTCAGCATAATGAAAATTATTGAAGTTGTTGGAATAAATATTAGCATTTAAGATTGTTACAGATGATGATCTACTTCCTGAGCACAGACTTTTCCTTAGTACTTAATTAAGTTGTAATGGCAAAGCAAATAACTATCTATGGAGAGTTATGGGAATACTTTGTAGGGTTACCATAAGTCTGACAAAGAGATGAACCAGTCGGTCTTCTTGTTGATGCTTTATGCAAGATACACAACAAAATCCAATATTTTTAGTTAGGCAAAAATTGTACTGTGGAAAAAAAAACATTAAAAAGAAAAGAAAAATGACCTAATCTTTTAGTAGTACCAGTAATCTTAACAAAATAGGGATTGATGCTTTTTTTTTTTTTTTTTTTTTTTTTTTTTTTGCAGAAAGTGACAGAAAGGGAGAGCAGAAGGTGCTAAGAATCATTTTTTTAGACCATCTATATACTGCAATGGAAATGTTGGTTCTATGAAGTGTGAGATCCTTGTCTAGTGATCAATGGGTGGATATATTATTGAAGGAAATGAATCAGATGAATCTTAACATTCTAATTATAAATGAAATGAAAGGCAAAAAGGAAGTTGCAGCTAAAAGGAAGGCTGGTTCACAGATTCATCTTGGAGAGAGAAATAAAGGAGTGGACCCAAAGACAACAAGAGACATCATTCATGGGATATTTGGTAATCTAATGGTGCAATATTTATGATAAACATTTAAAAAAAACACAAAAATAAGTATATTGTGTGTACTAACCTCTGCCAAAGAAGATGACACCCCAAGAAATTCTATGAAGAGCCTGAGAAGACTCTCCAAAATTAAGTCAACATATACTTTTTTTAAATTTGCGGACTTAAAAGAAAAAAAATAATAGATAAAAATAGTGAAAATTAAAACATGGATCATGAGGGTAGCAGCTAGGTGGCTCAGCAGATTAAGAGCCAGACCAACAGATGGGAGGTCCTAGTTTCAAATATAGCCTTAGACACTTCCTACCTGTGTGATCCTGGGCAAATCACTTAAACTCCATTACCTAGTCCTTACCACTCTTCTTCCTTGGATCCCATACACATTATTAATTCTAAGATGGAAGGTAAGGGCTTAAAAAAAAAGAGAGAGAAAAGCATGGATCAGGAATGACAAAAGTAAGTCTCAGTAAATATATCATGAATACTTTATTTGAGGAAAAGAAATCAGTAGACACTGATTATGATGAGGACCAAATAATAACACAAAAGTGAAATTGATAATATTTCAACTGTTAGGAAACAACTTATTACTGATGTGGGTGCTAATCCTGAATTTGCTGTCTATATTCAGTCATTCCACTAAGTTATTAGAGCAATTTCAAAAGTTAGTAAAAAATTAGAAGTAAAAAGATAAACGAAGTAAAGATATGGCATACAATTGAAGCAACTCAATATTGGCCTTTCTTAGCAAGTTATGGATAATGAAGAATGAGGTGTGGACATTAAAAAGGACACAGACTATAATCATTTTGCATATTTAATCAATGCAAACTCATTTCTATAATAAGGAGAACAAAAGAGCCTAAAATAAACCTTGACTTAAAAGAGATGGCGATTGAAGGTAATCTTTGGAATACAAACTCTTTTCTAAAACATTATAGATTCCCAACTGATAGGAACAGGCAGTTATTAAGGAAAGAAATTCAAGCTATCAATTATATTCTAAAATGCTCCAAATAACTCTTAATTATAAAAATGCAAATTAAAACAATTCTGAAGTTCTACTTCACATCCAAAAAATTTAAAAAGTTGAAGAAAAAGAAAAATGTTGGAAAGACTGGGAGAAAATTACATTTATGAACTCTAGATTAGGCTATGAATTGGTATATCTATTCTGGAAAGCAATTTGAATGACCAAAAAGTTTTTAAACTGTACAGTTGATAAACCAGCCTCAGTGATAACATTTCTAAGCCTTTGCCCCCCAAAGAGAATAAGAAAATATATGTCCTTTGAGGTAGCTAGGTGGAGCAATGGATATAAACATTAGGCCTGGTGTCATGAAGATTGAGTTTTAAATCCAGTATTTTATTAGTTATTTGACCATAGGCAAGTTCTCTCAATTACAAAATGGAGATAATAATAGCACTGATCTTTCAGGGATCAAATGAGAGAACATTTGTAAAGTGCTTAGCACTGTGCTTGGCACATAGTAGGTACTATATAAATGTTTTTATTCCTTCTTCTTCACTCCCATCCCTCCGCCAACATTGTGCAAAAATGTTTATAGCAATTCTTTTGGTGGTTGCAAAGAACTAGCTAACTAAGGGAATGTTTATCAATCGGGGAATGGTTGGACAAATTATGATTTATGAATATGCCTTAAGAAACATTCTTTTCTGCAATTGTCAACTGTTTTTATTTAAAAACATTTGATTTGCCTGAACAAATTACTGTCTTGAAAGGATATCTCCTTGGGAAAGCATCTCTCTATAAAGCGATATTATACATGATTATTTGTATAAGTTTGGGAGAACTTAGATAATATAATGCAGTGACTTTTAGGTATACTTAGGACAAGCCTTACCAAACCTGCTCCCTTTCTGTTATTGGCTAATCTCATGACTAATTTTCTCTCTCTTGTTTCAAAGTCAGTCTAGTGGGTATATTTGGGAATAGTTTTAGTAAATTACCACAATTGCAAAAATTCCCTACTATCTAATCATTTCAAGCCACACCCTGATATTATATAAAGAAATTTCTCTTCCCAAAAGCTCTCCTCCCTAAAAAATAGCTAGGACAATTACCTCAAAATTCTGCCAGAAACAAAGGACCAGCTTTTAATATCAATTTTAATATCAATTCTAACAATGTTTTTGTATGAGTAGGATTCTTCAGGCTCCAAAGTATAAAAAATGAGAATCACAAAGGGCAGTGGTTGATATGATCAGGAAACAGCACATAAAAGGTAATATATAATAACAGAAATTCCAAAGAACAACTTGGGAAATGTGTGGTGGGAAAAGAAAAAGAGCTAGACACATGGCAAATAACAAACAAGTGGACAACCAGAGTGGTACCTCAAAATGCCAGAAAAATATTTCTCTTCCCTTTCATGACTAAATTTCTTGAGAAGGTCTTTTATTATCATAAAAGATGTTTCTATTTCTTTCCTCTGCCGTTAGGCTTCTGACTTCATCATTCAGTCGCAACTTCTCCTTTCAAATGTACCAATGTCCTCTTAATTCCAGATCAAATTACATTTTTTCAAACTTCATCCTTCTTGACTTTGCTGCATCCCTTGACATAGTCAATTACCCTTTTCTTCTCCTTGATATCTTCTTCCCTCTAGTTTCTCATTACACTGCTCTATCCTGATTCTCCTCTCTTCTAACTGTTCCTTCTCAGCTTCCTTTGCTGCATCTTCATTTAGGTCTTATCCACAGACCGTAAGCCCTAAGACTCTATTCTAGGGCCTCTCCTCTCCTCACTTTATATTATTTCAGTTGATGGTCTCATCCACTTCCATAGATTTAACTGTTATTGGTATGTTGGCCATTTTTAATTATACTTATCCAGCACTAACCTCTCTCCTGACCTCCAGTCTCATATCTCCAGAACTGTCCATTTGAAATCTTAAACTGGATGTCCCATAGACACCTTAAACTCAATCCATTCAAAAATTAACTAATCTTTCCCTTGAACCTTTCCTTTTTCTTAAATTCCCCTATCATTGTCAAAGGTACCACCATCCTCCCAGTTATCCAGCTTTACACAATGGTTGTCATCCTTAACCTCTCAACTCCCTCCCACATTTCCATATCCAATCACTTGTCAAGTGCTATCATTTCTTCCTTCATAACACTGCTTCTAACTGATAGCTTTTCCCTTCAAACACCACCACTATCTTGGTGCTTAAGAAAGATCAGTTAGACAGGTAAGTGGAGGAAGAAATGAAATGAGGAGAACCTTAAAGAAGGAAGACCAACCAGGTTCTTGCAATCATCCCGTTAGTAGTAATGGTAGTAGTGTCAGAGAAGAAAAGTGGGCATATGTGAGAAATGTTCTGGTGGCAGAAATGACAGAATTTGACAACTGATTGGATATTGGATATTAGGAGTGATGAGTTGAGGATGAGACTTAGGTTGGAAACCTGAGTGATTCAAAGCATGATGGTACCAACAAGTATTAGTGAGGACCTGTTATGTGCCACTATTTTAGATCCCTGGGACACAAAATTAAAAGCTAAACAATTCATGCCTTTAAAGAGCTCATGTTCTGTCAGAGGAAATAGCTTAAGTCTGATCTTGTCACCCCCCTCCTTAATAAACTCCAGTGGTTCCCTATTACCTATAGGATCAAATATAAAATACTCTGTTGGACTTTTAAAGTCCTCCATAACCTTGCCCCTTCCTACCAGTCTAGGCTTTTTACATCTTACTCTCTTCTATTTATTCTGTGATCTAGTGTACTGGCCTTGATATTCCTTGCATAAGACATCAATTTCCCAACTCTGTGTCTTTTCACTGGCTTTCCCCCATGCCCAGAACTTTTTCCTTCCTCATCTCTACCTTGCGGCTCTCCTGACTTCCTACAAGTCTCCATTAAAATTTCACTTTCTGTAAGACACTTTTCCCAGCCCTCCTTAATAATAATGCCTTCCCTCTGTGATTATCTCCACTGAAACTGTCTATAGCTTGTCTGCCTATAGCTGTCTGCATGTTGTCACCACCACCTGCCTCTCTTTGGAACCTCAGGGCTTAGCCCGGTGCCTGACACATAGCAAGTGCTTCATAAATGTTTTTTGACTGTAGCGAACTTAAGGAAGGACATGGATAAGAGTCGTACAGAAAGGCATAGCATGGTTAGGTTATAAGTGGCATCCCCAGAGGGTAATCCAAATTGCTGTCACTGCAGATCCATCTATACATTTGAGACATTCATGGCCAAATTCTTTTTGCCAAATGTACACCTCATGAAAGAATATCTTTTGTTTAGGTTTTGGTTTGTTTTTTTACAAGATAGAGATGTTCACCTAAATAAAATTTGAAGATTTTAAAAGTGAAAGCCTATCTTTAATCAGTTATGGGTCATATCTTATTGATCTTACTCAAGAAATGGGACCTGGGGGAAGGAGAACATAAATTCTTGATTTTGAAAGCCAAGGTCTACTGACTTTAGGGAGCCACATAGTAGAAAATTGATCCCATTTAAAGAAAAGATGCTCATGTAAAATGAATCATAGTTCATTATGTGTACCTATCTGCATCATTTTAAACAAAACATCTAACTACTTTAAATGAATTAGAAGTCTTGAATTCAAAATTGAGAATCTATTGAGAGTAGAAAGAATCTTTCTATTTAACTACAGGGATATAATTAGCAAATGATTGTAGCATCTTATCACTGAATAAGAACCTTCTATCTTATAACTACCTTCTGACAACTAGAGTTTAACTAATCAATCTAATTATTTGAAGTAATAAAATCATTCTCAAAACCATTTATTTATTCTGATCCACATTTCAGGTAGGATTTGCCTAAAATTCTTGGTATGGTTTTATTTAGCATTTTTAATATAGATTTTGCAAGCATTTGGGGGGGGCAGCAATGATACAATAACTACACTAATGTTAGGACTTTAAATTTTACACTATTACCATGACAAATGTTTTTAAGGATTGAAAATAAAAATATGTACTATTTCTTCCCCATCCAAGTCAAATATAGGTCCAATTGGAAAAATTCAATAATCTAGTATTTAATACTATTATTTGTTGGTTTCAGAGATTGGATAGTCTTTTAACTTGAATGTATCATCAATACTTTTCACAATTCTTTTGCCTCATTTCATATAAGAACCCTTTTTTACTTGGTTGCATTTTGATCTCTTAGGGTTTTGTTGCCAAACTCTTTCCACCACAACTTTTTAAATTCTGAAATTTTTTAAATTCTCTAAAAAAATTCTAATATATATTTACCCAAGGTATAAAAGGTTGAGACCTTCCTTTCCCTTTCTTTCCCTTCTCCTTCTCCTTTCCCATGGATTACATCCTTGATGGTGGTCCGTATTATCAAAAGTGACCAAGTTTTCTCACTCTGCTATCTCATACTTAGAGAGTTATTTTCCCTTTCTCCTCTCTGCAGCAAGCTATGAAAATGTAAGCTTACAATAAGGGATGATGGACAGGCCTGCTGTGCATAACTAACATGTGCCACACAGATAGATTCAGCTGTTTATTACTCATTATAATTGATGAAAACAAGTTCTTTTGGGTGAACATTTTCACAAAGCCCCCTGCTCTTGTTGGTAGTGCTTTCAAAGACTTTGGGAACATGGGCAAAATTATTTTGGTGAAAATTAGTAAGGAAAAGGTTAAAAGAAATGCCCATTATTGATGATTGGAATACTATATTGAATAACAGTCTTCTGAACCATCTTATTTCCATTTCCTTTCCCTCATTAAAAATCAAGTTCCCAGTGTAAAACAATTAGTGTAAACTTGAATTGTAAACAGATTAAACACTAGTAATAAGAGTAGAAATTATTATTTATCTATATTTCATAGTCAAGTTCTTGAATGACAATAATTCTTTAAAATAATGTAAAGCCCTGAAGTTCTAGGAGTTTTTGAATCAAGGAAAAGTGAAATTTCCATGGGAATTTTTATGCCTATGTCAAAAATAGATGACAGGTAAAAATAAAAAGATGGTGATAGCAAAAGTTATTGATAATGATTGAGGGAGAAACATGCTAAAGATGTGCCCTAGTCATATTACCTTGAGTATTGGGTTCAGATCTGAGTATTGTGGTTAAAGATGAATATTGATGAGGTCTGTTGCTATTCAAATTGTTTTCAATCATGACCAACTCTTTATGATCCCATTTGAGTGTTTGTGGCAGAGATACTAAAGTGGTTTTCCATTTCCTTCTCCAGCTCATTTTATAGATGAGGAAACTGAGGTAAACAGAGTTAAGTGATTTGGCCAGGGTTACACAGCTAGTACATGTCAGAGGCTAGATCTGACCTCAGAAATGTGAGTCTTCTTCACTCTAGGCCTGGCTCTATCTCTCTATCACTGTATCCCCTGTGCAACCTACCTGCTCATTAATGGGATCTTGTTAAGGATAATCAAGATGGAAAAGGGCCTTGTATCCCTAGCATGAGTATCATTTAAAGGAATCAGAGATGTGAAACCTAAGGAAGAGAAGACTGGGCATCAGTGGCAGCAAGGCAGCCAGATATAAGAGGAGACCTTCCAGCTATATTAAAATATTTCAAGGTCTAGCATGTGGAAAATGTATTTGCTTTGTTCTTTTTGTTCTTTTTGGCTCCAGACAGCAGAACTAAGATGATGCTATGAAGAGAAGGAAGTCAATTCAGGCTTGATGTCAGGAAGAACAAAAAACTGTTGCTTACCCTAAATGGAATGGGCTGCCTTGAGAAGTGGTAAAGATCTTCAAGAGATTGGATGATCACTTGATAAGTATAGAATACTCTAGTGGGTTCTCCTTTTTAGTTTGGGGTTGGACTGGATTTCTCCTGAAGTAATATCTAATTCTAAAATTATATAATTTTATGGTTCTCTGATACTTCTTCTGATACTACTTCCAAAGGAAAATACTAATAGTTTTTACTATCTACTGAATTATCTTCTATTTTAATTTATTAAACACTTTCATTTTATCTTTCCTGGGATGATGATCATTTTCTGAGTTAAAAAAAAAACAAAAGTGAAATGGGAATTATAAAGTTGTGCCCCAAATTTGGCATTGAGTGTCATTATCCCACAGACCCCAGGAAGGAGTCCTATTCTTTTTTTTTCCTCTTGCCCTCAACATAGCTAAGATAAGACAAGTTCTCAAGTTAAGTGGTAGAGAAGGATAAAGGAGGAGGAAATTATATTTCTCTTAACAAAATAAAAATAATAAAATCTTTTAAGGTAGTCTAATAAGGAAGGCAAAAAAAAGTTTCAAACTACTTCCAAACATGATAATCTTCCAGCCCACTAATAGTGGAAGAGTAGATATTAATGGGAACCAGAAGCATTTCATGAAACTTAGTTACCAGTTTACTCTCATTACCTCTACTTTGTATCCTGGTATCTGATCATTAAATATGGCCTTTTCTTTTTTTCCACTTAAATTTTATTATAGAATAGATTATGAAGCCCCTAATTAGAGACATAGGAGGGAAAGCAAGAGAGAGAGAGAGAGAGAGAGAGAGAGAGAGAGAGAGAGAGAGAGAGAGAGTTATGCTAGATGAAGACCACTTCTACTATATAAACTGAAGGGAAAGCATATAAGGGACATGAAGTGTGTAAAAATAAATTAGGAGTGGACACAAAATATAAGGACAAAGACTGTGAAAATAAAGGTTCAAAATGGATTCTGATACTTTTGATAGGCATTATCAAAAGTATCTTCAGTGGTAAAATGAAGTGAAGCTCAAAGATGATTCAGGGCCAAGCGCAAGGAACCCTAAAGAGACTCTTGTTATAGAAAATTAAACTTTTTTATTTAAAATACATGAGAATAAAAGTATTTCTAATTCTAAGGGATTCTAACTCCACCCAAATAAACTCCCAGGTTCCACGAGGAACTGCTTCTCCTGTAGTTCACAGGCTACACTAATCCTCCCTGATCTAACTTACAAAATTTTATACTATTCTAACTAAAACTACCACTATAATTCTTAATTTCAACTTTGAGTTATAAAGATAACCAAGGCTAGCTGGTTGAGTCTCAACAAGAATTAAGTTAGGACTCTGAGCCTTAACAGACTCAGAGTCCAAACCAAAGACCAGGTTTTCTTTGGTCTTTTCAGAGTTTAACCAATCTAATCACAGTAACAGATAAATGAATAGTGTTTCCCAAGTTGGAAAAGAAAACACTCCAGCCCTTCAAGTCTTTCACTCAGACAGAAATAGAGAGAGGCAAAGATGTTACCTTCTCTAGCCTTGAGAGAGAAAAGAACCTGTGTGTGGCTCTGTCAAATGCCAGAAACCAACTCTCAGAATGCCACACCCAGAGCATGTAACTGTCATAGAAAAAACAGTTATAACTGCCAACAGTTGAAATTAACACTCTCTCAGCTCTATTTGAAACTCCAATTCTTCCTCAAGCCAACTTCTCTACTTTTTATCTCTAAACTAATAAAATAATACTTATTTTCTAATATCATCCTTATAAATGAAAGAGATGGGAGTGCAAAAAAATATATACCAACTATGCTTGAAGTATTAAAGGTTCACACATTTCTTTGCTTAGGAAGGCTCACATAATTGGAATATGGAACTAGGCCCTGGGGATGACAGGCAAGAAGGCATATCAAAAAAGGTAACCATGCCTCAATCTCTTTGTTTTGTTCTTGTTCATCATTATTCAAGGGAAAACTATACCCTCACTATAGTAAATTTGCTTTTTCTTTCTCCTTTTCTAGAACATCATGGGTGTCTTGTACTTTAACCATGGATGTGCCCTAAGGTGGTACCTTAGAAACTGCAAAGAATACATTTTGGCATGCAAATTGTGCATGGTTATGAAAACAAGGCATCTGTGAAAACTGATTGTTTCTTTCTTTAATGTTCTTAGTATCTAAATCAATCTATTAGCAGACATTTAAAAAAAATCTCATTACCAAAGGCAAGATACACAACATCAAGGACTTCAGCTCTCTTGGTTGGGGGCCATCTCATTATGGTATCCAAGTTCCACTGGAGAAAGCTCTGCTTGAAGGACAATGAGATATCCTGCAGATCAAAGCTAAGGATCTTATTCTCCTCACTTTCTAAACCCTGGACCAACTTCAATGGCTTTTCCTATAAGAGTGAGAGAGAGAGAGAGTGAGAGTGAGAGTGAGAGTGAGAGAGAGAGACAGAGAGAGACAGAGAGAGACAGAGACAGAGACAGAGAGACAGAGACAGACAGAGACAGAGACAGACAGAGACACAGAGACAGACAGATAGATGTCCAAATGATACTCAACATATCCAAAATAGTATCTGTTATCTTTCCTCTTTAATCTAAACTCTGTTCCAAACTGCCCCATTTCTATCCAATGCACCACCATCCTTCTAGTCCAGTGTCAAGTACTGTCATTTCTCATCTCCTTCTCTCATATCCATTCTCTTCTCTCTGTCCACACAACCACTATCCTAATTGAAGCTCTTATTACTTGTCAGATGCATAATTGTAATTGCCTCCTAACTGATTTCCCTGCTTCCACAATCTCTGTTCTCCAATCCATTCTTCATAAATATTACCAAAAAAATCCTCTCCTAAATGCAGTTCTGCTCATGTCATCCCTCTACACTAGAAGCTCCTATAGCTCCTTCTTGCCACTTGGATAAAATACAAATACCTTTGACTACCTTTGAAAATCCATCCAAGACTCTATCCTACTTTTCTAGACTTATTTATGTTAGTTCTAGTTATATAATCTAGATTACAACTAGACTGGCTTACTTTCTGTTACTCTCTTACTTTCTTAACGCATCATTCCATGTTCCAACTCCATGCCTTTGCTCAACTGTTTCATATGCTTTCCTCACCTCCACATTATAGTTGAGGTCCCTTCAAGATTCAGATCATGTGCCATCTACTAAAGGAAACTTTATTGCTCCCCTAATTCTTAGTATTTTCTTCCTTTTCAAATCATGTTTTACTTATTTGATTTATATTTTACATATCTTGATAGAATATAAACTCTCTGAAGTCCGGATTTATGTTTTTAAATTTGTTAAAGATTATTGATCTGTGACCCTAGCAAAGTACTCTGAATGGTACTGGCTGAATTAAATTGTATTTTGCCAGCTTTCCACAGATATACCTTTCCTGGTTTGCAAAGAAAATATGAAAGAGGCAGGAGATAGCATAGTGTCTTGCACATAGTAAGTGTCTGGGAAGTGGGCAGTGAAGGGGATTGCTCACACACATACATGTAAAATTGATTTATAATAGAAAATATAAAGTTACTCATTTCCCTTCCAAGTCCATGTAGACTCGTAGATAGCACTTGCTAAATGCAAAGAGGAAAATAGTTTAAATAGATTAAACAAATATTGAGCAAACAGTATTTACCTTGCAGATTCAAACAAAATATCATTATAAAGATGAACTATGTTCATAGAACTGGGCTCAGAAGGAATGAGAATTCTTAAGACAATGACCCTTCATAATCTACTTCTAGTTCCCTGGCTTTATCCTCTTGCATAACAATCAAATTCCTGGCTAAGAAAGAGAATGGCAGAAAGTTAGGGCTTGGCGATATGAAAGGAAGTATGCTGCAGAAACCTAAGACTAACTCAAATCTTCTTTATCACACACACACACACACACACACTCTCTCTCTCTCTCTCTCTCTCTCTCTCTCTCTCTCTCTCTCTCTCTCTCTCTCTCTCCCTCCTGTCTCTATCTCCTGTCTCTATCTCTGTCTGTCTCTCTCTCCATACACAACACACACACATACATGCAAAACCCAATTTTAACCATTAAAGCTGGAAGAAATCTTGAAATCATCTAACTGAGATATTTAAATAGTAAATTCAGGTTCATGAAATAGCACTTTAAAGTTTGTGAAATACTTTAAATGCAGTGCTACTTGGTTCTAACAGCAACTGTGTGAACTAGATATTTGGATTTATTATTATGCCCATTTTCCAGAAGAGTAAACTAAGTTTCTCAGAGATTAAGTGGTTTATGTAAATTCACAGAGCATAGTGTCAGAGAAGGGAGTTCAACCTAGGTCTATCCTGATTCCACATTTGGCACCTTGCTGACACTACTACTGACTATCAATATTGACTTAATTGCTTATGCAATACACAATTAAGTCAAACCTTGGGGCAAGGGAAGATAAAGACTGAATAGGGTTTCAGAATATACTAATCCACTGCTCTAATTTTAGAGATGAGGACAAATGAACCCTAGGGAAGACATGCAGAAGGACAGGTGGCAAATTATTTAGTAATTTTGTGTTTAATCTTTGTGTTCATTCTAAGAAAGAAGAGCTGGAAGGGTCCTTAGATGTACATGCCTTTCATTTTACACATAGGGAAACTAATGTCTTTCCTCATCCCTGAGAAGAAAGTAACCATAAGGAACTAGAAGGTCTCTCATATATTTGGCTAGTGAATTGCAGTGAGACTTTATTCAGCTGCACCAACTCCAGGGGTTCTAAATACTTACCTTTTTCAATATGCTTTAGCCATGACTGAGTCAATTTCCTTTTGTTAACTTTTTAACCATCTTACAAGTGTTATATTTCACTCATTCAATAATTAACCTAAACTACAAAGTGACTGGTATGAAACTGGCCAAGACCAAAACAGCCAAAAAAGTCCAAATATTTTCTAGGGTCACAAAACAGAAAGTGATAGGGTCAGGAATTCTGAATGTATATCCAGCACTCTTTCCTGTATACCATGGCATCTTCCATGATTAAACCAAATATACAGATGTGGGAAGTACAAGTACCTGAATAAACAAGAATCTCTCTCACTTTGGACCTTACGGGCAACTGTTTCACTTCCCCCAACTTTAGAATGAAAACTCCCAGGAAGGAAGATTCCTGTCCTTTCCTGCTAGCAGTCATGAAAAAACAGTTCTCTAAAATCTGCCTCTTCTAGCCAGACACTTGATGAGTTCATAAAAAGAAGTAATGTCTATGCACCAGAAGAATGAAGAAAAGCTTGGAATGGCATTCTCTATTCCCACTTCTTCCCTGGGTGCCATATTCTGCCCCTCGTGTAGGCTTTGAAGTATCTACCACTTGGCAATGCCCCTCAGGGAATTGGAACTGCCTGAGAGTGCCCTGGGAAGTTGTTCAAGTTTCGTCTTTAAAGTACATTCCTTGGAAGGGGAAAGGTGGAGCATGAATCATGTAACCATGTTAAAAATGAATATTAATAAATGTTAAAAAAAAATAAAAAAAATTTAAAAAAAAAAAGTACATTCCTTGGGAAAAAAATAATAAATCTCCCCCATGGTGTCCTCTCTGATATCTCTGGAGAAGGGGCTGTGTTGAGTTTAAAATTTTTAAAGGTTTCGAATGAACTCCCTGTACTTTTCAAGTGCAACAACGTAATTGAGCATCAAGTGAGGCTTCTAAAACCTACTCTTGGTTGTGGGACTGTAATGATGGGGCACCAGGGATGTTATTATTATTATTAAATGTAACTAAATGGTTTGTAGGTTCACACTGGGTTGGAGGAGAGACAGGACCAACCAGGGTAGGGAGACCAGGGTTTACTGCCAAGCTGTTAACTGACACAGGAATGGCAGTTAGGCCCAATGGTCTCTCAGCTCACCTAGGCCAGGGTCTATGGAACCAACAGGCAAAAGGTAAAGTATATAACAGTTTAATTGAGGGAAACAAAAATAAAGGATGGGATAAGGGATTCTACACTTGAAGGGCAAACCACAGGGGCAGGGAAGGACTTGACTACACTATTCTATTGACCTAAGCCAGGCAGGACCCAAAGGAAGCAGTACTGAAGTCACAGGGAAAGCTCCTCCAAACCTGGTTCTGCCCAGGTTTGGTCAGTTCAGCTTAAAGGCCTGAGGATGGCTTTCAATTTGAGTCTCACAGTAATCCAAGGATGGTCACAGGATGCCAAGAGCCAACTCCACCAGGTGATCCAAGGTACCCAGGTAGGGAGAGTGAGTTTGAAATGCTGTCCACCAGATCACAAACCACTTCCCCACTTGGTGCTGCTCTGCAGGTCTGTTGTCCACTTGCTGAAAGCCTTCACCTCTCAGGATCCCAGGGAATCTGGATGCAGTTTTTTCCCTAACTCTGAGATCTCCCAGGGTTAGCAACAGTTATGTCCAACCACTAATGGAGTCTCTCTCAGAGCACAAGCCCCACTTCCTGCTCCTTCATTCCATCTTGGAATCCTCCAGCCCTTCCTGCTAGGTCCAACACTAACACTAAATTGATTGCTAAATAACCCTCACAACAGGACCAAATTCTATGTTGAGGTATCTCAAAAATAACTCCTTGCTTTGGCCTGCCAATCTTTCTATGGGAAAAAATCAGTCTAGCTTCATTGAATTCTATTCCTTTAAATAACCCAATATTTCCAAGGCTTTTGCACAAATTACATTTACTGAGGACAATAATGCATATTTTTAGAAATTAGTTGAAAATACATAAAGGAAATAGAAGTCTTACATTCCAAGATTCCTTAGAAAATGCAATCGTCATCAATGCTATTTCTTATATCTCTCCTACAATAAGAACTGTTTTGTCCCAGTCTGCAAAAACTCATGCTACCCATAGTGAAAATTTAAGAAACATCCTAATAGCCTGAGTGTTAGTCTTATGACAAATACAGGCTTCTCATTCCTGTCTGCTGGCAGCTCTCCCTGTTCATTGCCATAACTTCTTCCATAACTGCCATCCATCTCTCTCAGTTTCTGAGCACATTGCTGACTCCACAGCTACCATTTGCTGCTGCCATGACCTGCAATTCTATAGCTCCATAATGTGACTTTAAGATGGCAATATAACATGGAAGCTCTCCTCTCTCCTGATCCCAGCATTCTTTCACATTCTTCTTCCTTCTTAAACCTTCCTCCAAAACCTACTTCCCAGTTAAACTTTCAGCAACCCTCTACTCCACATCTTTTGCCACCTGCCTTCAGGTTATAGCATTCTACTGTGTTCGTTCACTCCTTTGTCTTCCCTTCTTTCTTAATTCCTGTTGTGATGAATCACAAACAGTACAAGTGTAAGCCATGTCTTTTCCTATTCTCTTATCCTGACTCACCTCAACCATTTGCCTCCTATCTTCCACTCCCACCCTGTCTATCTCTTCTACTGTGCCCTTTGGAGCTCCCATTCTATATTTAACAAAATCCCTTTCTCTCTACACCAGTTCTTCTCAGGCTCTTTCCATCTATTTGTGCTTAAGGCTCCTCCTATATGTCTCTACGTGCCTTGCCACATTTTGCAGCACAGGTCACACTTTCTTTCATTTCTCCTAATACACTAATCCTGGAAGAAGAATTGAATCTTCCTTCCTTGCCATCATTGAGCAATCTCTTGGCCCCAGATGATAATTTTCCTCCATTCTCATTTAGTATGTCTCTTCTTCAATACAATTCCTTACCTTATAACTAGGGGACATTAACATACATTTTGATGAGGTCTCCTGATACATATTAACCTCCCAATTACACAGTCTTTTCAACTTCCATGACCTTCTCCTCCACAATACCTCATCACAAATAGGTATGATCCCACCCTTGCTCTCCTTATCACTTATCCTCAATAATAAAAACTCTAGGGTCCTTTTATCAGATGTAACCTCCTATCAATCACTCTTAATCTATAATGGCCCATCTTAAATATTTGTCCTCTTCAGGATTTTACATCTCTGAGTATTTTCCTTGATCTTCATTCTGTTTTATCCTCAGTTTCATCCAGTTCCACTCCTGACCCAACAGTTAACCAATTCGACTTTATGCTGTCCTCTTCTCTCAAAGCCTTTGCCTGTTTTACATAATAATGCATGTATAAGCCAGATCAAATGACCTGCCAACACCTAGAGGGGAAAAAGTAGGGAGGGAGCAGAGATAAGTTCAATCATAGAACTTGGGAAAATTTGTGTGGAAATTTGTTATAACGTGATTGGTAATAAATAAATAGTTAAAGTCTTTGCCCTCCTATCCTAGTGATGTTCATACCTGGCCAAACTTAAGCCTGGATCACTCACTCCAACCACTTCCTTCCTTCCTACTTATACAATGCCAAACATTTGGAAGAAATCACCCAACAAAGTTGACTGAGTCTATTACATATTCGTGTCATTTAATCTCAGCTGGGTCCTCACCAAGATAATTCTTCTACTCCTATCTCGATTCTCTCTTACACTCACATAGAGATAGTTCCAAACCTTTTCTTTAAGCTTCCCATAGTTTTACCCCACTTCCACTTAGCTGAGGGCCTTGTCTCATAACTTACTGAGAAAATAGAGAACATTCACTGTGAACTTTTTCTCTCCTCTTTATCTCAAAAAACTCTTTACATCATCACTCATTCTTTCCATCTTTACTCCAGTGTCTAAAGAGGACGCTAATCTCAACATGCCCAATTAACAAACAACTGGGTGTGTTCTCAATCACCTTTCCCATCTTCTCCAGTAGATCACCTTCACAATAACACTGTTTCTAATCATCAATCTTTGCTATCTAATGGTTCCTTCTCTGATGCTAACATTTGTTCTCTTGACTTTTTGTCTTGCTACTGGAATTCAATGACTGGAAGAGAAAATGAAGCTCATGACTTTGTGCAGCTCGGCTTCCTTTAAATACAATTCATGATTAAGCCAAGATTTCATCTGTGATATCACTGGGTTCTCTTTGAAAGGCAAAAGACACCTCCACCAACCCAATTCCCCCTCAACCTGGAAAAAAAAACCCTCACTAGACACATCCTCTCTTTCAAGCTATCATCCTTTTATCATCCTTTTCACAGCAAAAATCCCATCAGAAGCTATAGACACCCATTGCCTCCATTTCCTCTGCTCACACTTATGTCTAAAAGCTTTATATTTTGGTTACTGACCTTTTCATTCAAATGAAACTGTTCTCTCCACAGTCGCCAATGGATTTCCTATCTAATGGTGTTTTCTCAGTCCTCATTCATCTTGACTTCTCTGAAGCATTTGACACAACCAATGACCATCTCCTGATTACTCTGTCCTATCCTTTCACTGTTCTCTCTTAGTTCTCCTCTTACCTAAAAATCCTTTTTAAGTCTTTTTGGCTAGATCATCAACCATGTATCTTCAGTATAGTTGAAACTTGAGGGCTCTGTTCTAGACTCTTCACTTTTCTTTTTATTCTTCCTCACTTGGTGATCTCGTCAGCTCTCGGAGTTTCAGTGATCATCTCTATGCAGATGACTCCCAGATCTCTATATTCAGACTTAATCTCTCTCCTACTTATTGCCTTATAGATGTCTCAAACCCATTCTGTCCAAAACAGGACTAAGTACTAGGCCTAAAGTCAGGAAAACTTGAGTTCAAAACCAGCCTCAAACACTATCTCTGTGACCCCAGACAAGGCACTTAACCTCTCTTGCCTTACTTCTTCCAGTGTTAAAAGGGGATAGATAGTAAAAGTACTTATCTCACAGGATTGTCATTAGAATAAATTGAGATAATATTTGTAAAGCACTTAACATCATATCTAGCACTTCATAAATACTTATTCCTTTCCCTTTCCTTATATCTCCGAAATCACTCCACCTTCCAAATTTCCCTCATTGTATCAAGGTATCTTTTCAATCATTCAAGTTCACAACCTCAGCTTTATTCCTCATTCTCTCACTCTGCACAATCAGTTATTTGCCAAATCTTGCCATTTATACCTCGACACAATATTTTTTCTATCAGTTCTCTCATATGCCCAACATCCTACTTCAGAACAGTATCACCTCTTACCGAGACAACTATAATAACATCCCATTTGGTCACTCTACCTCATTTCTCTCCCCTCTCCTAGCTATCCTCCACATAAATATCAAACTGATTTTCATAATATGCATGTCTGACCATAACATTTTACTACTTAATAAAGCCTATTGGCTCCTATTGCTCTGTTTAGCTTTAAATACTGTTAAAACTTGTCCCTAATAAATCTTCTCATCCTTATTTTGTGTTATATCCCTTCCTACCCTCTATAGTATAGCCAAAATGGCCTCCTTGCTAGTCCCTATGCTTGAAAAGTATTTCCACCATAGTTTCACCTTTTAGAATGATTATGTAGTAGTTTGTGTCAGGCTTTATGCTAAGCTTTTGTAATTATCATCACATTTGATCCTCAAAACAATCTAGTGAGATAGGTGCTATTATTCCATAATTATATATAATATATATCCCAGTAATGTCCTATTGTTATTTTACAGATGAGGAAACTGAAACAAGCAGAAATGACTTGCCCAGGGTCACACAGATAAATGACCGAGGCTACATTTGAATTCAGGTCGTCTTGACTCCAGACACTCCATTTCCTTCACAACCCTGTTTCAATGGCACTTTCAACATGATGCCTTTACCTATTCCTTCCATCCCTGTACTCCAGAATAGTTTATTGTTTATTTTGTAAATGCTTATGTGAATACAATCTGCTCATAGGCAATATCAACTCCTTGGTGGTAGATTGTGTTTGTCTTTGTATTCCCAGAGCCTAATGTGGTATTGTCAAGTGCTCTGGTACATAGCAGAAAGCTAATAAATGCTTGTTAATTCTAAGAAAGCTCTGAGTGACATCAGAGTTGTTTTCATTTATCTAAAGGTTGTCATATGGAAGAAAGATTAGCATTCTTCTGGCTGGCCCTGCAGAGCAGAACTAGTTGCCATGGTCAAAAATTAAGAGAAAAAATTGACTTTTATTGTAAGGGGAAAAAAGCTTCCTAATATGGGAGGTATTCAAAAATGTAAATGCATGACCTCAGGAAGTTGTTTGTCCCTTCTTTCCAGATGTCTCTAAGTTTAGGCTGAATAGACTCCCCAGCAGGAATGTGGCCATGGCTGAGGAAATCACTGCTTAGGTATAGGTTGGATTCATTGAAGTTCCTTCCAGCTTTAACCTTCTCCAATATATTTTTCCGCACCAGAGCCATCACTACTAAGGTATCCTCTGTATGTACCACCCTCCCCTTGCCCACCCCCAGAGACAGAAGGGAAGGGGCGGCAGCAGGGTGTTAGAAGAGATTCCTGCCTCTGTTTACAACCCAAAGACCACAGAACCCTTCTGAGAGTCTCAGCTGAAAGGGTCCTTCTAGTTAATGGTTCTGATCCCTCTCCTTTCACAGATGATGATGCTGTTTCTTAGACGTGTCAGGAATGGTCTGTCAGACGACTCAGGCCCTAGGATGTTTTGCACTTTGGGTGACAGGGGCCACCAGGAATGACCCTCAGAAACCATACTCCTGCACCTGTCTTGTCACATCTCTGATCCTCTGGTGGCCAAAGACCCAGCGGTGATGGCAGCCTCTTGGTTCCACAAAGGAATAAAGGGAAGGGGTAAGACACAAAATGAGTGTTCAATGGCTGTCCTGAAAAAAAGAGAATCCTGAATGGGGCCACACATGTTCCCCCGGCCCCCGGAGATTCCGGGACAATTTCACACTTGCCAGCAGGGGGTGAATGACTTTGTGTGTGGCTGTCCGGCAGAAGGCATTGCCTCTTCCAGGATCCTTTAACTCAAGTCAATAAGCCTTGAGTGGCCATGCAAAGCTATTGAGCTTCCTGAATAGCAACAGACAAGGTAACGAGCCCTACATTCCTCTTCTTTTGTAAGATATTGTAGATGGTGTGTGTCCCTGCCATAGTGAAATGTTTTACCTTCTTCGTGTAAATTGCTTCCACTGTAGAAGATTTGTCTGGAAATCACTCACAGCAAGACCACTAGACCTCTCTGCTTTAATATAACCTACCATGGCTCTCCCCATCTATTGTTTTTCCAGGCCTCCTACTGTGTTCCCTACCCCTCCCTGCAAACCAATAACACACTTGTCACAGCACGGGTCCTTACACACCAAAGAAGTCCAGGAAGCCGGAACTTCAGAATACAAGATGAGGAAGGGCTAGTTTGCAAGGTCATTAAAGCCTGACGGATTCTCCTTCCAAGATCAAAATCTTACTGGGCCTCAGGATATGTCCTGTTTGTAAAACAAAGAAAACCCCAGGAATAATAAAAAATGATTTTCTTTTAAAGTTTTAGCTAAATCAAATAAATTCAGACATCCTTTGCCTAGGGAGTTTAATGAAGAAAAAAGATTTCCCCACTACTTCTCAGGCCACATACTCTGAGAAAATAATTTTCTAACTTTGATTAGATATTTGTGTATCTCTCCTCCCCTGGATTATAAGTTTCTAGTGACAAAGGACTGAGTTACTTTGTTGAATTGAACCAAATCAAATCTGAAGCCTAATAGCTAGCTATTCTACCTTATTCAGCTGCACTTTTTGAGGGCACCAACTTGTTACCTACAGTAGTATCATTTTCAGAGGCCCCCAATCCTGAGAGAAATATAGGAACTTCTCCACTTGAATCCATTTTGCAAACAAGAACATTGTAGTCCAAGATGATTTTCCAAAGTGGAGACGCTGAGAGACTAGCCTTCTAATTTTCTGTTCATCAAGTTCCTGGGAAAATTGAATGCCCTCTAATACTATTGGAAAGAGAAGTCACTTACTCTCCTGTCCCCTGGCAACAGGCGTCTCTCTACATGTAAACACTGGAAATAGGTTAGGAGTGTTGCCTTAAAGTAACTACATTCCCAAAGAGCTACAAATCCCCATTTTATAAAAATCCAAAACTCAATGGGGGTCTGAAAAACTTTCAAAAGCTCTTCTGAGAGCACCTATACTTGCCAAAGACCTAAATTTGTAGGCAGCAGAAAAACTGAAGAGTGCCAAGGGGAAGGCTGGGTAAAATAAGTGAACTAGGAATCCGGAGCAAATAATACATTACTTGAGTAGAAAGGCTGAGAGGGTTTAATAGCACTTGGTCTTTGCTACTCAACTTTATGTCATCCACTGGGACATGTATCTGTTTACGTGCCTGGTTTAGTCATTGTCTTTCCATTTATATTTGGTTTCTGTGTAGTGGTCTTAGTGCCCATGTATTTATGTGGTTGGCAATTCTCCCTCTTGGTTTGTCTTTTATCCCTCAAAATAAAATGCTTTAAGGGCCTTCTCATTTTATGTTCCACCACGAAAACCAAAGGAATTGCTTAATTACAGGCACCTTTTTGTCAATTGTTCCTTGACTGATTTTCCTGTTTTGTGCCCAAAACCTGAGGTTTACCCCACTGCTCGTTCAAAAATAAACCACTGGAATAATCAGCTCCCAACAGCTGTAAAAATAGAAGTATTCGTATATAGGAACAAATTCTTATTTCCCAACAGCCTAGTAAGCCTATGTGTAAATCTTCCCAGACAGATAGGACCATCTAAACTGACGACAGGAAAACTACATTAAAGACTATTATAGAGAAAAGTTTTACCTCAAAGCGGGAGAAAGTCTACAACTTAGAAGTAACTGCAATGGGACAACAGATTGCATCAGTAAATTGGTACTTTCAAGCCATATGACTAGCTTAGGCAGGAATTTCAGAGTAAGGTAGGATTCAGAGGGTAACATCATTTTAGACAATGAAGAATGTGAGACATAGGCTGTTCCTATGGCTATGTTTAGAAGGCTGCCACCAGAGGTTTTTGAAATGAGGGTAAAAACACACTGTGGAGTTGGTGATTAAGTAGTCATTAAGACTAAGACATTTCAGTAACTTTAAGATAGCCAAACAAGTTTAATCACTCCCAATTCTAAGCTGGTCTAGAATCTTTTGTTTCTACATGATTGATTTTGTCATAAAGGAAGAGTGTGCAATTCAACCAAATCAGGGGGGGAAAGTGTTTATGAAGGCATAACTAAAATATTTGTATATTTTATATTGTATTGTATATTTTAAGAGTCACTTATATTTATATTGTGTATTGTAAGAGTCATTATGTCACTTTACATTATCTAATTTCATCTCACAACACTGTGAGGTAAAATAGGCATTGTTTTTCTTATTTTTAAATGAAGAAACTGAGGTTCAAAGAAGCTTAATAACTTGCCAGTGATTATAAATCTAGTTTTATTAGAGAAAAAATTTAAACCAGTATCTCCTGATTCCTAGTTCAACACTTTATCCAATTCATAATTTAATTAATGTCATAGAAGAATTTTGAAACAATGAAGATAGAGAAAAGTCAACTCATAATGTTTCTTAGATTATCTGGTTTTCTGTCATGCAGATGGGCATCTTAAAAAAAAAATTTGACCAAAACAATGAAATTTAGTGGTTTTAAAAAGATTAGTCCTCTACTGAATGATACCTCTGCTTAAAAAAAATAATCTAAACACTGAAGAGTATTGAGAGTTGTTTACAAAAAAACAGTAAAGGTATCACAATATTAATACCTCAATACCAAGGCTTTTGGCCTTGGCCTGCCTCTATCAGGAAGTCATTCTGCTAAAAATATATTTCTGGGTAACAAACATCCATTGTTTTTGACAAACACCCAGTTCAGGGTACTCTCGAAGTATCCACACTCTACTTTTACAGCTGCTCTTTCCCCTCTTGGAAAATAATTATTTCCACATGCCCTGTCTTGGTGCTAGGAGACAAAATACTGAAAACATTCTGAGCTCACAGACTTTGGCCACACACATTGAAAAGGACACACTCTCAAACTAAAGTGGCTTGAATATAATTTGGTTGTTTCCTAGAAAGCTAAATTTTCACGAGGGCTTAAATTCTAGGATAGCCTTAATATTATTTTGCGTAAAATCACTCCTGTCTCACAGACAAACAGACAGACACCTTTACAGTTTGTCCTGGAGAGTTCAGCAAGAAGGGAATCTAGGCCCTGACAAATATATTTAATAGAGCCACGAATTATCTGCAGGAAAGCCACAAACTAGTCTAGGAATGTACTTGTCCTAGGTTATTCTCCTTCAGTCAGTGGAATAAATCAGCCGAGGAAAAACTAGTCATTAGCATACTCTAGTATAGTAAGAAATTTCCCCCAACACTTACAAATGTAGGTGCTCAGCAGGTAATGAGGTTTGCTTTGTTACTTTAGTAATGTAGATAGAATCACAGTCTCGACTCTGCTGCCATCACCAGCTCCATCTAAGGTAAGCACAATACAGTCACTGTTCCCTTTTGCTTCCCTCTGAACAGAGAGGTCTTTGAAAGGGAACAAAGATGCAGATTTTAATTAGCTTACTTAGGTCCAGTCCCTATCCCTGAGGTTTCTAGGTGCTAAAATTCCTTAGGATTTTACCCATTCCAGAGAAGAAAGTGACTCCTGAGTGGAATCTGGGATAAACTGTTGTCCTACTGAAAATATTTAAAATTGACTGTAATAGTAGCTTATTTTGAATGTGGATGCAACTTGTTTTAAGAAATTCCAGTTTGTAAAAATACATTTTTTTACTCCCTACTCATCTCACTAGCTGTCTTTCCAGTTGGTCCCATGTCCATGATCTGAAGATTTTAACCATTTCTTTTCTGGAGCACTGGAGAGCCCTGGATTTGTTTTGATTGATGTGAACTTTACCTGGCCCACTACCTCTAAGCACGGCCCCACACATGCCTTATGCCTGCCATGCCTCTCTAATTTCTCTCCCTTTTCCCACTCCACTTTTCCAGTTCTAGAAACACAATCAAATCAATACTGCCATTTCTACTTAAAAGGGTGTGCAGACAATATACAGCACAATTTTAAGTTTAATATGCATTATTAGCATTTTCCCATCATTTTCTTAAACTTATAAAATCAACAAAATAATAAATCAAGCCCCGCTTTATAGCTTTTGGTGATCTCAGAGACCTAAATGCCCCAAATGAAAATTTAACAATTAACCTTGTGAACCTTTATAGCTGGGCTCTTACACATACCTAGATGTGTCAATCCATCCCACTGCGGCTCTTTTCACCATCTTCTAACTTTCTACATTAAAATGTAAAGTCCTTGAGGGCAAGGACTATCTTCACTTTTGTTTTTTGTATCCTTAGAGTACAGTGCTTTGTACATGGCAAAAACTCAATGCTTATTTTTTTATTTGTGCATTCTGTATAGCAAGCTTCAGTAGTAATTTTTTGTTGTTCACTCATTTCAGTCATGTCCAAATTTTCACAACCCCATGGGGGATTTTCTTGGCAAAGATACCAGAGTAGTTTGCCATTCCTTCATCAACTCATTTTACTGATGAAGAAACTGAGACAAACAGTGTTAAGTGACTTGCCTAGGACCATAAAGGTAGTAACCTATTGGATATTGGATTTGAACTTGGGTCTTCCTAATTTCAGGCTCTATCCACTAAGCCACTAGCTGCCTACACTAGTTATTGCTTATAACAAATGATTAACTTTCCAAGGCCATAATGGACTCTTCCCTTAGCAATCTTTATCTATACATTATTTTTATATTGAAATAAGTAGGGATAGAAGACAGATTAATATCTGTTGCTATGAAAAACAAGAAATAAATTCATGGAGCATCAACAACAAATGTAAGAGGGCCTATACTAGGTACTATGATAGGATTTGGAAGAATATAAGACATGGGGCATACACTCAAGGAGTCTAGCTGGAAAGGAATCAGGACCTAAAGAGCAACACAAAGTAGTATGTATTAAGAGTCAAATGAGGGGTATAAACAATAGCTGACTGGAGTCCAGAGAAAGACGAACTTCTGGCAGAGCTTGAGCCTTAGACTGTGAGTCAGACATCAGTAACATTTACCACTACTTCATGCCTTGATAATAAATGATACACACATAGAAATATGAATAGCATTTGTTCTATATTTTTTAACATTTATTAATATTCATTTTTAACATGGTTACATGATTCATGCTCCTCCTTTCCCCTTCAACCCCCCCCACGTCCCCCCTACCCATGTCCAGTGCGCATTTCCATTAGTTTTGTCATGTGTCCTTGATCAAGACCAATTTCCAAATTGTTGGTAGTTGCATTGGTGTGGTGGTTTCGAGTCCACACCCCCAATCATGTCCACCCCAACCCATGCGTTCAAGCAGTTGTTTTTCTTATATGTTTCCTCTCCTGCAGTCCTTCCTCTGAATGTGGGTAGTGTTCTTTACCATAAATCCCTCAGAGTTGTCCTGGGTCATTGCATTGCTGCTGGTACAGAGGTCCATTATATTCGATTTTACCACAGAATGTCAGTCTCTGTGTATAGAGTTCTTCTGGCTCTGCTCCTTTCGCTCTGCATCAGTTCCTGGAGGTCTCTCCAGTT